>NC_057812.1:138228351-138259115 GCF_018294505.1 Triticum aestivum
ATCGCTGTTGGATGTGAAATTGATGATGCTTAAAACTCACAGCCTATTACAGACCAAAAAATTATCAACACACTGGTCTGAGCTGGGAAAAAAATCTAGCATTCACAACAATGATCGTTAAACGTCAATTTGAGGATTTTAATTGAGATAATTATATTTTCTCAAACCTGCATGGAACCGTCGTCATTTTTCATTAAGAAGAAATCACTAAGATGGATCGAAACCAATATTTACAAACACCCATCAACGGTGAAGCCAAGAAAGAAAAAACGACCGTCCTCAGTATATAGCCTACGAGCCCTAGCTAACCTGGACCCAAAACAGCACAGGAAACGAAAGGTCCGTTAAGCAAATTTGTGTGTTGTAGACTCAGGTTCAGGGGCACTTAGAGAGTACCATTGCCAGTGAATGAAATTGATTGGAAAGTTAGTTAGCAAGCAGTATCTACTACCTTTATTAGGAATTAGCCTTTTGTATTTCCTACTGGTTTAGGTTTTTGTGATAGAAGATGGACTATGACAAAAGTTGGTTACTTGCAGATCACTTCATTTAAGATTGTTCAGCTAATTGCTATGAGTATTTGGATGATTGATCTTCAGATACAACAGACATTAGCAAATTGATATTTTGTGTCACAACAGTATTCAGTCCACTTCATTACAACTGCTACTTATCACCATTGGGTGTACCAAATAGTGGTGGCCTAACTGTACAAGTAACGATTGAGTGAGAGAAATATACTTGCATACAAGATGATAGCATAGGACACAACATATACATATAAGCATTTTCCAACACTTACAAATAGAAAAATTCGGGCGAAGATTCACTTGAATTTACACAGATTAGTGTGATGACAGTCAGTGGCGTCCTGAGCTTCTTGTAAGCTCTTAAAGTAGATTTTGAGAAGGCATAAGACAAAATCGATTTGGAGTTTATGTATTCAGTCCTAAAAAGGAAAGGTTTCCCTAGGAAGTTTGTTCGGTGGACTAAGGCCCTGTTTGGTTCAGCTTTTATCGACGGATTCCGCTGCCGCGCAGCAGAATCTGAACCAAAGGGCGAACCCAGCAGAATGTGATTCCAGAAATCCGTTGCCAAAATCTGAACCAAAAGCGGAAGCAGCCCAGGACGTGCTTTCCAAAATCTGATTCCGCTGCGGGCCAAAATCTGAAAAAGCTGTATCAGCTGGTTTGCCAAATGACCTACATCTTTTTCACATCAAATTTTCCACAGCTGTTTTTTCACATCATTTTTCACAGCTACTTTTAGAAATCCACAGCCGAACCAAACAGGGCCTAAAGCTGTTGTCTGCAATGGCAAGGTTGCTAATACTCTGAGTGACATGATAGGTTTATGGCTAATACTTTGTTACTAGGAAGGGGCTCGGGCAAGGAGACCCCTTCTCTCCTTTATACTTTTTATAATATTGCTGCTGATGTTCTGGCTACTCTGATTAAAAGAGCCCAAGAATAAGGTTTCATTAAAGGCTTAGTCCCTCGGCTGCACAATATGGTGGTTTAGCCATACAGAAGTATGCTGGCAACACCATTTTTTATGCTTGAGGATGATTTGGAGGGGGCTAGAAATCTTAAGATAATTCTGTGTGTTTTTTAGCATTTGATGACTGGACTTAAAATCAACTTCCTGAAAAGGTGAAGTTTTCTGTTTTGGGGAAGCACTGGCTAAGCAAGACGCTCAGATTTTTACTTGCTCCGTGGGAGATTTCTCTTTTTGGTTCGTAGGATAGGAATATTATGGGAATAGGAAAACCATAGGAAATGAAATGACATGTATCTCAATTCCAATTAGGAAAGAGATGACATTTGATTCATAGGATAGGAACTTTTCCATTGGGTCTAGGCTAATATTTTTTCCCCTTTGAAATGTTAAGGATTGGTTCCTATCCTACATAGGAATAGGAAATCCATTCTTACAAACCAAAGGGCTTCAAATTAATTTTTTCTACAAAATTCCTGTCCTCTAGAATTCCTTCAGAATTCCTGTAAACCAAAGGAGGTCTCAACGGTTTGCTCTTATATCACGGCAATCGTCCACAGTGATCACCAACAAGCAACAAGAAGCCCTTAAGTCCTGACCCGTAAAACAACACTGGGCCAGGAATCTGAAAATACAGTCACATAGCTGAGGGAAAGTACAAGCTTGGATGGTTGATCTTTTTAGATACACCCGACTTTAACAAATTGATCTTTTGTGTCACAATACTATTCTGTCCACTTCACTGAAACTGCTACCTGTCACCATGGGGTGCGCGAAGCTAGTGGTGGCTTAACTATAAGTTACGAGTGAGCTAAAAAGAAATATACTTGCATATAAGGTGCTAGCATAGGACAAGGCATATACATAATTGAATTTTTCAGCACTTAGACATTGAAACAAAGTTGAGAGAAGATTTACTTGAATTTACACAGATTAGTGTGATGGGAGTCTATAGCATCCTGAGCTTCTTTCAAGCTCTTAAACGGGCCGCCTCGACGAGGATATGTGTGAAAGAGTCCGTCAGCATCAACCCTCAGAAAATATTTAATGAGCAATCTTGTTGGCATCAGTGAAGAAACAGGTGGAGAAGGCCTTGGCGGTGATGGGGCCTCAATACGCACTGCCTGCTCGGTGTCCTCGCAGCTGAAATAACAAAAGATGGATAAGACTGTGGAATAGTATAAATTATTATTATTTTGCAAAGATTGAAACCAAGGAGAAGATTTCTCCAAGAGATCTCATTGTAATTCTTATTAGTTGTATCTAACATACGGTGGAGGCGGTGGCTGATGGAGGAAGGGAGGGGCGGCCGCGGGAAAGGTCGTCGTGCCGGCGCCGCATTTTGGAGTCGATTTCTCTGCAGAGATCAGAGACGAGCCGTGGCTCCGATCCGCCGGTGACAAAATTCCCATCGTCGTCGGTGTAGACATTGATGCTTCGGCCGTCTGGAAGACGGTATATCAACGGGCGGCCGGGGCATCGTATGGGCGGCATGGGGGCCGGCGGGGTGGTTCTAGGGTTTTGGAGATTTCGTGTCGGCGCGGCGAGGGGAAAAGAGAGAAGCTTTCTTCCTGGGCGGGGGTGGGGACTGGAGAGGGAGGCGAAAGGGGAACGACCGAACGAAATGGGGAGGGGAAGCTGACGGCGCGCTGCCATATGTTTTTTCTTTTCTTTTTGACCGAACTCACATCGAGGGTGCCCAGCGCGCAGGAACAAGCGCTCGCTCACGTGTCACGTCTCTCGCGTGCTAAAAAAAACCTAAAAAGCATAATCTTAAGCTAAAGATAATGCCCCCTCCGCTTTTATGTACTCCGCATATTAGGTTTGTCTAAATTCACTATATATTTTTTCAACGAGGTTGTAGAAAATATATTAACATATACACCACCAAATACATACATAAATACATATATATATATATATATATATATATTAGTGGATTTATTATTGCATATATTTCCACATCCTAGAAATTTATTATTATAAATATTCATATTTTTTTACAAACCTAGTCAAACTTTATAAAGTTTGATTTTAGTCAAAACTAATATGCAAAGTAAATAAAAACGAAAGAAGGATGTAGTATAGTATACTAATATGAAGAACCTAGGGATGCCCGCTAACATGACCAAATGTTTCGATCCTTTGATCTCGACTTGTTATTACTTCTTCCTCTCGATCATAAATCCATACCGTTTTTTGGCTCATCACCAAATTATATTATTTGTACCCCACAAAAAAATTATATTATTTGTATTCTTGCAAAATAATTACTACTATATTATTTGTCATGCAATTTTCATTGATTTCTAAACTGATGTACTACTAAAGATATGCCCGAACACCCTCTATTTTTGTATGTGTAAAATTGTGGCACCCCTCGTTACTAAGATCTTATGTCTGCCACTGCGAAAAAAATAGTTATATGTTAGATCCAAAACACGAAGGAGGCTAATGAACCTAGACAGAAAAAACGAAATCACTAATTAAGGAGTACTTGTTGCAAAGAGCACTTCACTTTCCCAGGTCGCGACAAGTGGCGCATATGCAGCGCACCACTTGTCGCAACCTGGGAGTTTTCCCTTTTTTCGTAGATCCGTTTATTCAAAACGTTTTATCTCTTAAACCGTGCGTTCAAATCTTGAACCGTTTTCATCGTTGGATTCCTCGCGTCGAGATCTTCAAAAGTAAATCTCATGTTGATAGGTTTTGATGAACTTTTTTTTCACAAAAAAAATGGATGAAAAAAAACGGGCCGGAAGCATGGTTTTTTCCCTTACCGAAAGAGGCACGTCCGTGCCTCTCGCGAAATCACAACCGTGCCTCTCGTGGAAGCAAAACCGTGACTCTCGTGGAAGGAAAAAAAAACAAAAAACGCGTTTTTTTCGTTTCCGAGAGGCACGACTGTGACTCTCGTGAAAGCACAACTGTGTCTCTCGCGAAAGCAAAACCGTGGCTCTCGCGAAAGAAAAAAAACAGAAAACGCGTATTTTTTCCCTTTCCGAGAGGCATGGCCGTGACTTTCACGAAAGCACAACCGTGCCTCTCGCGGAAGCAAAACCGTGACTCTCCCAAAAGAAAAAAAAGAAAAAACGCGTTTTGTTTTTCCCTTTTCGAGAGGCATGGCCGTGACTCTCGCGAAAGTACAATCGTGCCTCTCGTGGAAGCAAAACCGTGACTCTCGCAAAAGAAAAAAAAACAAAAAACGTGTTTTTTTTCGTTTCCAAAAGGCACGGCCGTGACTCTTGCTAAAGCACAAACATGCCTCTCGCGGAAGAAAAACCGTGACTTTCGCGAAAGGAAAAAAAACGTGTTTTTTCACGCAAAAAAAAATTCCCGAATTTTTTTTTGATCGAGAAGCTAAGAAAGACCGGGGGAAAACCAAAACGTCAAAAAAACCCGAAAAAAACCGTTTAAAAAGCCAAAAACACGTGCGGGAAAATAAAAAAACAAAATTCGAAGGGAGCGTCCAGAACGCGACACGTGGCAAATTGCTGAGAGCGCGCCAAGTGGCGCTGATCGTTACGAGGCTCCCGAAGAAGCGCTCCTTAACTAGTTGCTCCCCAGAAAAAATAGACGAGAAACACGTAATTCTGAAGAAGAAAAAACATGGTAGGGGGAAAAGATATAGACTAGAGTAAACCGATGTTCTTTTATGAATAAATAAAAATTTGTCAAAGAAAATAAATACACTGGTTTCGATTGAGATATAAAAAAGAAACTCATGAGGAAAAAACTTTAGAAAAAAGTCACGAGGAAACAATGTTGGAGAGGGACGTACGGGGTACGCATCGACATGTTGCCTCTCGCGGCGGCACTCAGGATCGATCACCGGTCACGCACACAAAATTAGTCCCAACGTACGTACGTGTCACCTCCGTTTATATTATACTAGCAAAAGAGCCCATGCGTTGCAACGGAATTTTTTTTCATAATCTTCAATGGCCATGGTCACGCTTTGTTGCATCATCAAGATACACTATCACTCTCAATTTCGTGGAACCATGAACAATTTTCAAAATCATGATCATTTTTTAAAACTCGTGCACATATTTGAAATCATGAACATTTTTAAAATTGTGAACACTTTTTCAAAGTTTTTAACATTTTCCAAAATCAAGAATATTTTTTGAATTCATGAACATTTTATACTTGCAAACATTTTTTAAAATTGTGAACATTTTTTATTTTATGTGCAAATGGACGAACCAAATGATGGATGAAAATCTGGTAATAAGCAACATATAAAAAAAGGAGTAAGAAACATCCGTGTCTTTAATAGAAAAATGAAAAGTACTAATTAAGGGTGCAACATAAAAATAATTAACATGGAAGATAACATTATATTTAGAATGTACAAAATTTTCTGGACGATTTTCATATTTAGCATGCTAAATTTAAAGTTGGGGTTTGAAGGATATGAATATTAAAAAAAAATACTTGAATCTGCAAAAAAAAAGTTAAAAGAGAATATTTTGGCCGTATTGTACTGTGTAGACACACTGTTAAGAGACACTTGGCAAGGTAGCTCTATACTACGGCAATTGAAATTCGCGAAAAAAAAAGGGTGCAAAAATGGGGATGACCAGGTTTCAAACCGAGGTCTCCTAGATTGTGGAGAAACGCCTAGGCCAGTAGGCTAGTTTGTTCGGTTGTGTTTTGTAAGGGCATTTTCTTAGATGAACCAAGCTCTATCGATGGCGGGTTAAGAAAAAGAAAAACGAATCGTTTTTCTATTTACAGGTGGCATAGGTAAGTAATTTTTACCAACTTAGAGGATAGTTTTAATGACGGACGACCAGAAGTGGTAGTCGCTTTATTAGTAGAATAAAGATAACAACAATTGACCATGAATCCGACTGGACTTCCATCAAAAAAAAATCCGACTGGACTTCGAAACGTTCTTTTTTTTTAGCATCAGTACAAACACAAGCGCTCATATACACGCGCATACACTCACTCCTATGAACGCACACACGCACACCCTACCCCTGTGAGCACCTCCGAGAGACTGAGCCAGCATATCATCTTGAGATTTACGAAGTCATCGTAGGCGCCTCGTCGTCGACGGGAACGTCTCCTCCCACTGAAAGCGCATCGCCGGAAATCCTGAAATAAATTCAGAAATAATGCGAGCATCAGGATTTGAACCCTGATGGGTTGGGGATACCACTGTTCACCTAACCAACTCAACCACGTTCTTTCTGCTACACGCATATAGGTGTGATGAGAAAAAAAAAGCGGAGCGATTATCTTCTCTACTCCTAATGTGATTATCTTCTCTACTCCTAATGTCTGAGTATCTTCTCTTCTACTCCTAATCTTCTACTCCTAATGTCTGAGTATGTAAGTAGTTCGTTCGCTTCGTTTGTTCCCACCGTCCCATCGATCTCCCGATCCCTCCCCCCCACCGATTTTTTACTTCCCACTGAAAACCGAGACCGGTTTTATTTCATGCATCACAAGAACCAAGCCAAACGTTCCCTCCCCTTCCATATAAAACAACAAACCTTCCATCCTTTCCTTCAATTTACGACACCAATCAAATCAAAACATATGGAATCATATCGGAAAATTCCGTCACGAGAAGCTTCCATAAACAATAGTTTAATCTAATATTTTTGCTCTTTCCATATACAACAAAATCCTATCTTCCGAGCGGGGCTGGCAAGGCCTGATTCTCCACGCTTCCAGGTTTGCGTTTGGATCATGTGTATTTGAACAGTTTCTTCAAAGTTTGCCGTCAGATCAGGTGTGCGGTGCCGGCGCGGCTGCCAGCGACATGTCGTGACACAGGTTCTCCACGCTTAGTAACCTGTACACAGTTCACTTCTGGTTAAACTAATGCGGGAAGAGACTGGGTTAACTATACAACTGTCCGATTGGTGGTGTGACATAGCCCCAACTGTTCGTCCGATTAGTACATGGTCCTCACTGTTCTTGTGTGCTAGCGAGGCATATACCTGTTCAAAGTAAGTAGTCAACTGCTTTAAGTATACAACCAATGCATAGCAAGGCTTGACATATGTATACATTCAACCCTTTCGAAAACTTACTGCTTCTCGAGAGGTATCCTAACCCCGTCTATAATTTTTGTGACGTTCTACCAAAGTAACCTGTGCCAAGAACATGGCTCAGAGAGGATAATTTGCTATATACATGATTTCTATTCAACAAGCAACGCTATCAGAATAAATGCAGCACGAATATGATTGTGCAGTTTCAGATTAGCTCCATAGTGTTCCTCTTTTTTAATTATCAAGAGCTTGTTAAAATAACTGTGGTACATAATTGATATGGAATCCAGTATGCACTTATATGCACTTAGTTGCCTATCTTCAGTTTCTATATATACTGATGGAACTATTTTCAGTTAGTATATATACTTGTCACATATCAGTACTTGTCACAAATCACAAATCAGTACATGGCACAAACCTATCTTGGTGGTCAAACATAGTGTTCCTCAAGCATGTACTGATGGAACTATCCCTGCCATTTATTTATGTTTAGGTAAGAGTCCATGCATTTATTTGAATGGTCTGGTGGTTCAAAATCCAAATATTTGAGGAGCACATATATACATATGAGCGTTACCAATGCATACAAAAATAAATGACATGGATAATAAGAACTAGCTTTTCATGCCAGGGTGAAACTGTATGGAGAGAAGTAGAGTGATGACACCAAATCAAGAGCAAGGAGTAGACTGAAATAATTGGCAAGCACGCTTGTTACACTAACATGAAGGTCTACAGAAAAACTTCAGGATTTTGAAAATTTATTGTGTTTACAAAACAAGATCTATCTTCAGGATCTTGTTTTCTATTTACTGTTCACCAGGGAGTATATGCTCCCTGGAGCCAAAACTCCAAGCAAGTTTGTCTTGTCAGTGGCGTATGAGAAATAAGATTTGTGTCCGAGAAAAATTACTACAAATGGGGGACGAGATGATGCTGCCAGGTCAAAGCAACATTTTCATGTTGTCCCCTGACTATGCTTTTCTGTGTGGTTTCTTCTACTCTCCTTTTTTTCTTTTTTTTGCTTTTCTTAATCTCGACCAGCCTAGGAAGAAGAAAACTTGAACCAAAGTAGTTAATCCATTGCACAACTCAATGCATTTCAAATTGTTCTGTTGCCTCCACCAAAATCATGCAGATATAAAGATAATAGAAGAAGGTTAGTTACCTTCCTTTGTGCAGGACAAGAACTCTACCCGCTGCCATTTTACGGAACCTGTAGCAAGCAATGCATTAGATGACAATGCTGGTTATTGGTCACAAAAACTGAAGAGAAGCATTATTGTACCAAACATGCCAAGAACTTACTTTACTCCTGTTCAATGTAGATTAAAGTGCGTTAAATAGAGTATACGGTACTTATTGATCTGCTTTGCCAATGACAATTGTTTATGACAGTGATGTCCTCAAACGACTTGACCCCGTTTGGTTCTCGTTCGGAAAGGGTGAATCTTGCTAAGCAACACCGACAGCGACAAATGGAGGCGACAAAGGGGCTCCGACAACCTCTTGCTGATATCACCAATGTTGATAGACTCCCCAAAGAGGGTCCAGGTATATTGAATTGATAATTGATTGGTATTTGGTGATTGTTAAATTACCAATCTGAACAATCCCTTCCGCAAGCCATTGGAGCTGGCCCACAACCATCGAGCGGCTTGTTTATTCGTGAAGCAGATGTCCCGTCTCCCTTGACCATAGAACTCCCGAAAGGGAGTCCAGGTATAACTCATCGTAATATTTAAATGCCTTCGATATTGGTGATTACTAATTTGAACAATCCCTTTCGCAAGTCGTTGCATCTGACCCACGACCACCGAGCAGCCTGATTATACATGAAGCACCAATCCCCTCTGCGTCAACCATAGAACACCACAAAGGTAGTCCAGGTATAGCTTCCGAACTCACACCTCCTTCGAATTTCTAAATATAATGAAGCGGTAAATTTAATCCATCAGAAAGGATTGTTGCGCGTAATCTGGTTTGGTGTATAATTAATATATTGCAACCCTGATGGTGCATGATTTTATCCATAAATACTATTACTGTTCAAAATCGGATGCTAATGTGTGTATACCTAAAACAACAGATAGAGCTACGAGGGGCCATGCTGGCCAACGTAAAGGGACCTTATCAAAGGAAGAAAGGGATGCCATTAACGCACGGAGAAGAGCAACTTATAAGAAGAAAAAAGAAGATCAAGGGTACCAAGAACAAAAGGATAAGTTGAACACAAAGAGACGAGAATCTTATCAGAAGAAGAAACAGCAGGAAGACCGACAACGACAGATGGATGCGACAAATGGCCTCCGACACGCTCTTGGTGAAGACACCAATGTTAATATACTCCCCAAAGAGGGTCCAGGTATATGGAATTTGTGTAATGTTTTTAGTAAATCACCTTCAATGTTGTTTCTTACTAATTAGCAAAGTCCCTTTCGCAAGACAACCGATCTTCCCCACAACCATCAAGCGGACTGTTTATTCGTGAAGCACCAACCCCATCGCCCGCAACCATTGAACTACCCAAAGGGAGTCTAGGTATAACTCCGAGACAATCTTTAAATGCCTTTCATATTGAATTTTTACCAATTTGAACAATTCCTTTCGCAAGCCATTGCAGCTGACCCACAACCATTGACGGCCTGATTATACATGAAGCAACAATCCCCTCTGCGTCAACCATAGAACTCCCCATAGGTAGTCCAGGTATTACTTCCGAACTCACACCTCCTTTGATTTTCTACAAACATAGAAACAGAAATAAGTACAAAGTTGAGTCACTTATTTTGGGACGGAGGGAGTATTACTGTTGTACCTCCAGTCAACCATGAGAGCTTTGAACTTGATTGTTCTGGTTCGGATGCTAATGTGTATAGACCTACAACAATAGGTCCAGCTATAAGGGGCTGTGAGGGCCAACGTAAAGGGACATTATCAACGGAAAAAAATAATGTCATAAATGCATGGAGACGAGCAACTTCTAAAAAGAAAATAGAAGATGAAGGGTACCAAGAACAAAAGGATAAGTTGAACACACAAAGACGAGCAGCTTATGAGATGAAGACACCAAAGGACACAAACACATTAGATATTATAAATGCAAAGAGGCGAGCCGCTTACGAGAAGAAGAAGGAACAAGTAAACACGCAAAGATGGGAAACGACTCAGAAACATCGAGATAGCTTAACACCAGAGCAGAAAGGGGAGATTAGTGCTCAGCGCCGACAGCGGGAGAAAGCTATCTGGAACACCCCGTGTGCTGAATCCACCGCGATGCCTCGTCCTAATTTAGCAACCTCAGCTACGGCGATCACACGCGGTCACACCTTCAAATCTTACGATATTCCTCGCCTGTGTACTCCACATCTTATGTTCGTATGCATTAAACAAATATTTACTTGCTCCGTGTCGGTGCAGCCGCCTACTGTGCCAGTACGATGGACGATAATATCCTCATGTTGGATCCTGGGCAACAATCCCATGGTGAACAAATTGATCGTGCTCCTGCTGTCACCAAGAGCCCCGCATACATTCGAAACACCGAAACCGACGGTACTTATCCCATCATGAACCAACTTTCATTTTGTAAACATTCTACAGTTGTTTATGACAACTCAAAAATGTTGCAGGTGCCTACCTAAGTAGAACCTTCGGTGACGGGGCTGTAGATGACGACCCAGTCAAAATCGATGATCACCTGAAAAGTGTCGACCAGCTAACCAGTGATCCGGTAACAATAGCGGATAATGGAGCGGACGAGCAGAGTCATGAGTCCAGAGCGAGGCATAGGATGAGAGAGCGAGCTTGCAAGGGAAGTATGGCGGTGAACAAGCAAAAAAAAGGGCAGCCCCAGTGCATGTAGCTCCCGCTTGCGCAGGGTCTGGCGAACAAGCATCAGGAGAAAATTGGCAAGCAAAAAACATCACCGAAGGTACCACGTGGTGAGAGGAATGCTCTACTAGATCGGCGTAATGCAAGGTTTGCAGGTAGGGTGAGGACCCCAACCGTCAGGTCTATCTCCATACCGGAAATGAGCTCAAGTGGAAAACCTATCGTAGTGGAAGCACACGGTGCCTCGACCTCATCTAGCACACCGGAGTACACGATCAGAAGTGAAGGTAACACTCCCATCCTTACTCTCCTTGCGTCCCTTGAGACTGAACCCTCATTTATTGGTTTCACACCTGAGCAGACGACATGGACGCTTACCTTAGTCGTCTCATGAATGATAATGTCAACCCTGACAACCTCTTTGACGATGAGTATTACCTGTTTGCTGGTGAAGGTATGTACACCCACTTGAGCAACATCCACCCGTTGGGAATATCACTAATTTTAAACATTGTTTGCAGGCTCATATGCTGATGACATGGAGCACGGCGAATTGGTAGACTCAAGTCACAATACCTATGTCGACCATGATCCATTGGACTATGTCTACTCAAACCTCCCAGACCACACACACATCCTGAAGCACGCCGCAAATTGCGATCACTGCAAGGCCAAGAAGTTTGTGTCCGAGGCCTCGGGATTCTGCTGTCGCAGTGGGCAGATCCAACTGAAGCAACCGGAGCCCATCCCGGAGCTAATGAGGCTTTGGTCTAGCATGGATGCGGATTCAAGGCATTTTCGGGAGAACATACGGTTCTTCAACGGCCACTTCTCCTTCACAACCCTTGGTGTCAGCCTTGATGAAAGCTACACAAACATGAAGTCTGGGGTGTACACGTTCCGGGCGCATGGCACCATCTACCACAATGTTCATTCCTTCGGGCCAACGTCACGTCCAGATCATCTACAGTTGTACTTCTACGATGATGACCTAGGCCTAACCCATAGCAAGGCTGCCACCGAGCAATTAGACCAGGATGTCGTCAGAAAGTTAGTGGACATACTCAGAGAAAACCCGTACTCCCAGTAGTTTAGGAGTTTGGGTGCGCACAGGGACAACCTCGACGATTACAGGATAGATCTCAACACTGACTAGAGACTAGACCAACGGAAGTATAATAGACCTCTGTCATCTGAGGTCGCTACAATTTGGGTGGAGGGCACTAACCTAGCGAAGAGGTTTGATCATAGGATCACACTTTGCGGGAATGACAACCAGAGGCACAATATACATGTGACGGCTGGCTCGTATGACCCGCTCTCTTACCCACTCTTCTACCCAAGGGGGGAGCTCGGTTGGCACCCGAAACTTCCTAAACGTGATGTCAATTGGCCGGTTGTGCAACAACCAAGAGGTAGACGTGATGATGATGATGATGAGGAGGAGGATGCAGGTAAGCCTTATGCGTATTCTATCGTTTAGATGAATTGTATACTTCTCATATGAATCCTAATGTCCGCGTTACTCATCCATGTGCAGAGGGGAATAGCAGGTTATGCGTCTCGGTGAGAGACTACTACTGTTACATGCTCCAGACACGACCTGGTATATTCAATCCCATACTTTGTGGAGCACGATTACTCCAGCAATGGGGGTGGACATGTACATCAAGATTGAGAGTTGTAGGTTGAAATGGTACGGGAAGAACCAGACAAAGATCCGTGCCGACCTGTATAAAGGAGTTGTTGATGCAATTACATCCGGGGAGACCCGAGCAAGCGCTGTTGGAGTAAGGATAGTGCTCCCTGGAACGTACCCAGGTGGCGACCGCGACGTGAAGCGGAGGCATATGGATGCCATGGCAATTGTCCATACCTACGGGAAGCCTGACATCTTCTTGACCATGACCTGCAACCCTAACTGGGAAGAGATAATGAATGAGTTGTTTCCTGATCAGACAGCGCAAGACCGACCTGATCTTGTGGCTCGTGTGTTCCATGGCAAGCTAGAGGCTATGAAAGAGATGTTGTTCAAGAAGAATATCTTGGGTGTTGTTGTCGCTCATGTATACGTAGTCGAGTTCCAGAAGAGGGGCCTCCCCCACGCACACTTTTTGTTGATCATGGATTCTGCCTATAAGCTTGTCGTTCTAGAGCAGTACGATCGACTCATTTCTACCGAGCTCCCAGACAAGCAGAAGTATCCTGAACTCCACGCCTTGGTGGTGAAACATATGATGCACGGACCATGCGGTGCTCTCAACCCCAAAAATGTGTGCATGCAACAGAACGAGTGCAAGTGCAGATACCCGCGGCCGTTCAATGAAAACACGGCATAGGGCAAGGACTCATACCCAGTTTATCGTCGTCGAGATAATGGTCGGCAGGCTAAGGTCCGAGGTAAAATGTTGGACAACAGATGGGTTGTGCCGTATAACCCTTACCTTCTGCGAATGTTCAATTGCCACATCAACGTTGAGGTTTGCTCCAGCATAAAGGCCGTCAAATACCTTTACAAGTACATATACAAGGGCCATGATAGGGCTTCTTTCAGCATCGACCAGCCCGACACCGATGGTAACATTGATGAGATCAAAAGATACGTAGACGCGAGGTGGGTTACTCCTCCAGAGGTGATGTGGAGGATATTTGGCTTCCCCTTGTGTGCCAATGACCCGCCTGTCCTACAGTTGCCTCTTCATCTCCCGAATATGCACAGGGTGGCATTCAATGAACAAGCTCACTTGACCGACGTAGTCGCCTCTGAGAATGCTTCCAAATCCATGTTGACAGAGTATTTCAAAGCTAACCAAAACCACCCATGGGCTAGGAATATATTGTACAAGGATTTTCCTGGAAGGTTCACATGGCAGAAGGGTAAGAAGTATTGGAAAGAGCGGGTGGAGCGTTATCAGATAGGTCGAATTGTGTCTGCCAATCCTGCCGAGGGGGAGCGATACTATCTGCGTGTGCTGCTAAACCATGTTGCTGGCAAGACATCCTATGAGGACCTGCTCACCATGGATGGTAGACTATGCGGGAGCTTTAGAGAGGCTGCCGAAAGGTTGGGACTCATCGAGGCAGATAACACGCTCGACGACTGTCTTACTGAGGCAGAGCACTGGGCGATGCCATGTTCGCTCAGGAGGCTCTTCGCAACAATTTTGGTGCACTGTGAGCCAGGCGACGTGCGTGGTTTATGGAATATGCACTTTGAGCCTATGTCTGATGACTATCGGCGATCACACACGTGCCCAATTAGGGTGGAACAGATGGTGTTGCTTGACATTAGGGGTATGTTGCAGTCCATGGGCAAACACATAGCTGATTTCGCTCTTCCATGCATTGACGATGCTTTCGACCCAACCGAGGGCGAGGCCAGAGAAGTGATCGAGGAATCCAATGTCGATTTTGACATCAATGACACTAAATTGGCTTCGTTGCTAAACTCGAAGCAGAGGGTTGCATACGATAAGATACTAGCTTTTGTTAAACGTGGTGATGGGGGTGTGTTCTTTGTTGATGGCCCGGGAGGTACAGGGAAGACCTTCCTGTACAGGGCGCTGCTCGCCATGGTTCGAAGCGAGGGAAACATCGCTATCGCTACCGCGGCGTCAGGCGTCGCTGCTTCTATCATGCCTGGAGGCAGGACTGCCCACTCGAGGTTCAAGATCCCATTGAGCTGTGATGATGGCGCTTCATGCACCTTCACGAAGCAGAGTGGTACCGCCAAGCTACTGAGGATGACCTCATTGATACTATGGGACGAGGCCACCATGACTAAGCGACAGGCGGTCGAGGCACTGGACAACAGCATGCGTGACATCATGGGAAGACGAGACCGACCCTTTGGAGGAAAAACTGTTGTGTTTGGCGGGGACTTCAGGCAGGTGCTTCCCGTCGTCAGGAGGGGGTCCCAGGGTCAGATAATCGATGCAACCCTCCGAAGTTCACACCTCTGGAAGGGTATGCGCCAGCTAAGGCTCGTCGCCAACATGAGGGCTCATAATGACACCTGGTTTGCCGATTACTTGCTAAGGGTAGGCAATGGCACCGAGGAAGTTGATGATCAAGGAAACATACGACTCTTTGAAGATATTTGTGTGCCGTCTACAGGCGAGGGTGACGACCTAGAGAAGCTGATTGACCATGTGTTTCCGAGACTAGGTGACAACCAGTCTGATCCGAATTACATGACTTCACGCGCAATCCTCTCCACCATGAACGACAACATCGACAAGATAAACATACGCATGGTAGAGCGTTTTCGGGGAGAAGAAGTAATCTACCATAGCTTTGACAGTGCGGAAGACGACCCGTATGGCTACTACGCTCCCGAGTTCCTAAATGGATTGACTCCCAACGGTCTGCCTCCGCATGCACTCAAACTGAAGCTCAACTGCCCTGTCATACTTCTAAGGAACATTGATCCGGCTAATGGTCTATGTAATGGGACGAGGCTTGTGGTGCGAGGTTTCGAGAGGAACGCCATCGACGCAGAAATCGTGATCGGACAACATGCAGGTAGGAGGGTATTCGTTCCTCGAATACCCCTATGCCCGTCTGACAATGACATGTTTCCATTCAAGTTCAAGAGGAAGCAATTTCCTGTAAGGCTTAGCTTTGCTATGACGATTAACAAGGCTCAAGGCCAGACGATTCCGATTGTTGGCGTGTACCTACCTAATCCGGTGTTCTCTCATGGTCAACTCTATGTCGCATTGTCTCGAGCCACCGCAAAGAGAAATATAAAGATCCTCATTGAGAAGGAGAAGGAGAACGAGAATGCCAAGAAGCAAAGCGGTAAATCTAAGAAGCGAAAAAGACCTGCCTTGTCCTTACAGACCTCGATGAAGAACATCGTCTATAAGGAAGTTCTTACAGGCTGAAGTCCGCTCTTAAATATGTGAGAGGATTTACTCTTATGCTACAGGTAATTTGGTGCTCTTTGGTGTCTTTGTACACTATCTTTCGATGTTTGCAATTGAACTTTATTATGTTTATAGTACAAGGCAAGTATTAATAATATTGCCTCGGATTTGTGACTTTGCAAGTTGCCAAATTTTGCTATATGTGACATTATTTTTTGTTTTGCTGGTTTGCTTATTTATATTATTCTTTTGTTGTTTTGTAATCAATCATCTACTACATCTAAACTCGGCTTTGTTTTTCTGCACAAATATTGCACACTGCCTTGGTCACTTCGTTCTTGTAAAACTAGACTCCACTCAAGTGTTCTACATTAGAGAAATATTTATGATGCGGCCCCAATGCAGACTGTATGTTTACTTATTGTCGTGATCTTTGTACGTCGATGCCTACACCCTACAGCCTGAGCCACTTGACGACCAATCTGTAATTCGATGTTAAAAATATAGATGCAGATACGTTAATTATAATGTGGCATCGAATTCCATGATAATTCATACCTGAAATAAAATTGTGATTTATTTGATATCTTACTATCGTATCCGCATCGAGCACAACCGAGCGCCTCTATTTCCGGTGAGGCCAAGTATCCAGAATCCTCCTGCATCTTAAATCCATTGACGCTTTTCTATTATAGGCTTTGTTCTATGCAGATACCAAAATTAGCACCGCTAAACTTTTAATCTGGAAATACCACTATAGAGTACTTTGGCCTGTAATTAGCAAGTCTTCCTTCGTTGCCGCGCAAGTACTTCTCGTGCATTCCCTGAGATATAAAGTATATACTATCTCTACTTCCTAATCAGTTTGAAAGATTAATTCAAAGTATGCATGCTCCTAAGAAGGAGAAGTTCTTTATTATCTTGCATGTACTTTCACCAGAATGATTATTTTCGTTATACTTCACTGACCAATGATGTCAGGCTTTACTTCGTCGGAAATCAGCACATACCAGCTAGCGAATATTCAACATAAAAATATGATGGTTATAGGCATATACCTTTCATTGCCTTTAATCTTCAAGTTCTCATCGATCTGCTCTCTACCCATGTTCGCACATGATCCAAATTTCTCTTTCATGCTCATGAGTTTCTGATAACACGCTGATTTACTTTTATGTGTTCCTGAATAGAGTAACCAAATTAAGTGAAAATGGGTTTTCTTCTTGACTACATAAAGTAGAAGACGGTACCAGCATTTTCCGACAAAGAGGAAGGGGGAGGAAAGAATTTATTATTAAGCTACTCTAAGGGAGTCACATCTTTTAGATTCATCTTTACATGCAAGGAGAAAGCTGTGATAATGCGGCCATAGAGGAACAAATCCAAAATACACAAAACAAATACATTGTAGCTATCATGAGTTTTGTTGTTGGGGTCAGGCAATTGAAGATTGTGGTCATAAATGCAGTAAAGCATGCCTCTACTTATGAGAGAACAACCAAAATTACAATAAACTCCACACTGATTATAAGTATATTGTTCGTACAAAATGCTAAAAAGGAAAATAGGCCTTCATAAATTGAAGATAGTTCAGCCACATCAGATTCAGCACTACACATAACTCGCGTACATATATGCATTGTTAAATACACTTGCTAATCACATCAATATGAAAATTTCCTTTCGAGGTCTTGCAGCTCTTTGGAAATAAAACAAAAGCGACCAAAGGGCAGCTTCGAATACCTTGCCTGCGGAGACCGTGCATGTCCAGCAATGAACCTCACCAGGACTCAATCATTTGGCATGAACAGATTGCTGGGCTGCAACACACAACAAGAAGAACCAGTTCAACACGGAGTTAATTTGAAAAAACCAATGTCCAAGACAGTTTGTAGTTAACAAAAATTAACATTATTGTTTCAGTTAACAACAAAAATTAACATTATTGTTTCAGTTAACAACTCCTTTCTTGCACGGACATGTATTATGTGATCAAGCAGTAAAAAGCATTTAAGGGATTATCTAAGTACAAAATTTAGAGAGAAAAACAAAACTTTCAGACCATGAACCACCGATCTTCACAAAATAAGTTGTCTGAGGTTACTTATCTGCCTAAGAGAGCGTGTACTGCACGTCGATGATGCCCATTTGCTCTATAGGATCCTGCACAATTTACAGATGTTTTTTCCATTATCATGCGCCCATGGATGAGGCAGCTTTAGAAGTGTTTGGCATATTATGCATCTCCGAAAATATTTAAATCAGACCCCATGCGTGGAACAGCTTGTTCTGCCTGATATATGTGTGCAACATGTCAGATGCAAATAATTCGATCAACTAATTATTTAGTCTAACCAACATTGTGCTAAGCAATCAATCAATCAATTTATGTACTGGTTCATATGCCAACACATCTACAAACATCCCTGGTAAATACTGGAGCCAACACCTCCACAAACCCGTGTGAGCTGCAACCTCCGCACACAGAATTGCCTGCTATTGATTGAAGAGGAAGAGTAGCTATACCTGGTACGGCTCTATGAACTGTTCTCATCCGCGTCGACCTCATCCGAAGCCTCGACGGCCACATGTCTGTGAAGCCGGTGTACACCATCCTGCTCATGTCGCTGGCACGACAGGCTCGACAAAGGGGCGGGTGTCGATTTGGGGAGAGGATGACTCGTCCAGGAGGCGGTAGAGGCACGGGAAGGACCCGGCGCCGCTGGAGGCGGCGAGGACAAGTCGAGCACTGCCAAGTGCGGCCGCGAGATTGGCGAGGTCGGCGCGAGCAGGGCAGTCGGCGAACACGGCATGGGCAGGGAGGCGGCGAGGTGCTTCCGAGGAGAGCGAGCGGCGGTCGAGGAGGCCGAGGATCAGGGCGAGGCGGAGGCTGCGGCTAGCGGCGGGAGAAGACTGTCCTTCCACCGCCGGCGGTGGCGACCTTTGTGTGATGTTGGTCGCCGGTTGTGTGCGCATCTAGCCGCCGTCAGATGAGTGGAGGGGAGCTGGGGAGGGAATGAGAGGGGGCGGCGGTGCGAGACGAGGTCGCCGGCTGTGGAGGCGAGAGCGGAGGGGGTGGAGTGGGTGACTCGCCGAGATCTGGCATCATGAGTGGACTGGGAGTCTGGGAGTGGAGAGAGTGAGGGGATCAGGGGAGGGAGACATGTGCTGGTTGGGCTTGGGTCGTGCGGGGAAGGAGAGGTTGGGTGCTGTTTTTCTTTGTTTTTTAGGGGTAGATTGGGTGCTGGTTGGGCCGTGTTGGTACCTGATTTGGGCATACAAAAACAAATATATATTAAAGCGTATACATATATTAATTAAACATGGAGCATACAAAAAAATATTTTTTTATACTTATTAGATATATTCAAAGTATCACACAAAAAACACAATTTTGAGAGAAGAAACCAAATATACTTGGTTTGTGTTGGATTGCTTGCATGCTTTTATCTTTCGTCGGACAATTTTCCTTAGCCTATATAAATAAATTAAAATGATTCAAGAAATTTCAGATGACTGCTTATTTATATATGAACATTATAGTTGGTTGTTTTCTCCGAGATAAATGCAACGTCTTTTTTAATAATATGAAAAACGGGTCTTCGATTTTACAAAATAAAATAGTTGTGTTAGTTTCACTTTTATTTTTATTATATATATTATATATGTTTCTTTCATCAGAGATAAAAAGTGATGGGTTTCGACATACACACTGATGTAACGATGACTGACCTGACTGAAACACTACGAGAAGAGGTGCATATAGCTAATCTTTGTATGTATAATACAAAAGTGAAGGAAATATGCCCTAGAGGCAATAATAAAGTTATTATTTATTTCCTTATATCATGATAAATGTTTATTATTCATGCTAGAATTGTATTAACCGGAAACATAATACATGTGTGAATACATAGACAAACAAAGTGTCACTAGTATGCCTCTACTTGACTAGCTCGTTAATCAAAGATGGTTATGTTTCCTAACCATGAACAATGAGTTGTTATTTGATTAACGGGGTCACATCATTAAGTGAATGATCTGATTGACATGACCCATTCCATTAGCTTAGCACCCAATCGTTTAGTATGTTGTTGTTGCTTTCTTCATGACTTATACATGTTCATATAACTATGAGATTATGCAACTCCCGTTTACCGGAGGAACACTTTGGGTGCTACCAAACATCACAACGTAACTGGGTGATTATAAAGGAGTACTACAGGTGTCTCCAAAGGTACATGTTGGGTTGGCGTATTTCGAGATTAGGTTTTGTCACTCCGATTGTCGGAGAGGTATCTCTGGGCCCTCTCGGTAATGCACATCACTTAAGCCTTGCAAGCATTGCGACTAATGAGTTAGTTGCGGGATGATGTATTACAGAACGAGTAAAGAGACTTGCCAACAACGAGATTGAACTAGGTATTGGAATACCGACGATCGAATCTCGGGCAAGTAACATACCGATGACAAAGGGAACGACGTATGTTGTTATGCGGTCTGACCGATAAAGATCTTCGTAGAATATGTAGGAGCCAATATGGGCATCCAGGTCCCGCTATTGGTTATTGACCGGAGACGTGTCTCGGTCATGTCTACATTGTTCTCGAACCCGTAGGGTCCGCACGCTTAAGGTTACGATGACAGTTATATTATGAGTTTATGCATTTTGATGTACCGAAGGTTGTTCGGAGTCCCGGATGTGATCACGGACATGACGAGGAGTCTCGAAATGGTCGAGACATAAAGATTGATATATTGGAAGCCTATGTTTGGATATCGGAAGTGTTCAAATCAGGATTTTACCGAAGTACCGGGAGGTTACCGGAACCCCCCGGGGAGCTAGATGGGCCTTATTGGGCCTTAGTGGAAAAGAGAAGAGGCAGCCCATAGTGGGCCGCGCGCCACTCCCCTCCCTTGGTCTGAATTGGACAAGGAGAGGGGGCCGACCCCTCTCTCTCTTTTCCCCCCTCCGCGAGTCCTATTCCAACTAGGATTGGGGGGGGGGGGAATCCTACTCCCAGAGGGAGTAGGACTCTCCTGGCGCGCCCCTCATGGCCGGCCAGCCTCCCCCCTTTTAGTCCTTTATATACGGAGGCAGGGCACCCCAGAAACACACAAGTTGATCCACGTGATCTTTTCCTTAGCCGTGTGCGGCGCCCCCAGCCACCATAGTCCTCGATAATATTGTAGCAGAGTTTAGGTGAATCCCTGCTGCTGTAGTACATCAAGATCGTCACCACGCGGTCGTGCTGACGGAACTCTTCCCCGACACTTTGCTGGATCGGAGTCCGGGGATCGTCATCGAGCTGAACGTGTGCTAGAACTCGGAGGTGCCGTAGTTTCGGTGCTTGATCGGTCGGATCGTGAAGACATACGACTACATCAACCAAACACTTCCGTTGTCGATCTACTAGGTATGTAGATCACACTCCCCCCTTCTCGTTGCTATGCATCACATGATCTTGCGTGTGCGTAGGAATTTTTTTGAAATTACTACGAAACCCTTCAGTGGCATCCGAGCCTAGGTTTTATATGTTGATGTTATATGCACGAGTAGAACACAAGTGAGTTGTGGGCGATATAAGTCATACTGCCTACCAGCATGTCATACTTTGGTTCGGCGGTATTGTTGGACGAGACGATCCGGACCGACATTACGCGTACGCTTACGCGAGACCGGTTCTCCCGACGTGCTTTGCACATAGGTGGCTTGCGGGCGACAGTCTCTCCAACTTTAGTTGAACCGAGTGTGGCTATGCCCGGTCCTTGCGAAGGTTAAAACGGAGTCAAATTGAGAAACTATCGTTGTGGTTTTGATGCGTAGGTAAGATTGGTTCTTGCTTAAGCCCATAGCAGCCACGTAAAACTTGCAACAGCAAAGTAGAGGACGTCTAACTTGTTTTTGCAGGGCATGTTGTGATGTGATATGGTCAAGACATGATGCTGAATTTTATTGTATGAGATGATCATGTTTTGTAATCGAGTTATCGGCAACTGGCAGGAGCCATATGGTTGTCGCTTTATTGTATGCAATGCAATCACGATGTAATGCTTTACATTATCACTAAACGGTAGCGATAGTCGTGGAAGCACAAACTTGGCGAGACGACAACGACGCTACGATGAAGATCAAGGTGTCACGCCGGTGACGATGGTGATCACGACGATGCTTCGGAGATGGAGATCACAAGCACAAGATGATGATGGCCATATCATATCACTTATATTGATTGCATGTGATGTTTATATTTTTATGCATCTTATCTTGCTTTGATTGACGGTACCATTATAAGATGATCTCTCACTAAATTATCAAGAAGTGTTCTCCCTGAGTATGCACCATTGCCAAAGTTCGTCGTGCCCAGACACCACCTGATGATCGGGTGTGATAAGCTCTACGTCCATCTACAACGGGTGCAAGCCAGTTTTGCACACGCAGAATACTCGGGTTATACTTGACGAGCCTAGCATATGCAGATATGGCCTCGGAACACGGAGACCGAAAGGTCGAGCGTGAATCATATAGTAGATATGATCAACATAACGATGTTCACCATTGAAAACTACTCCATATCACGTGATGATCGGTTATGGTTTAGTTGATTTGGATCACGTGATCACTTAGAGGATTAGAGGGATGTCTGTCTAAGTGGGAGTTCTTTAAGTAATTTGACTAATTGAACTTAAATTTATCATGAACTTAGTACCTGATAGTATCTTGCTTATGTATGTTTGATTGTAGATAGATGACCCGTGTTGTTGTTCCGTTGAATTTTAATGCGTTCCTTGAGAAAGCAAAGTTGAAAGATGATGGTAGCAATTACACAGACTGGGTCCGTAACTTGAGGATTATCCTCATTGCTGCACAGAAGAATTACGTCCTGGAAGCACCGCTGGGTGCCAGGCCTGCTGCTGGAGCAACACCAGATGTTATGAACGTATGGGAGAGCAAAGCTGATGACTACTCGATAGTTCAGTGTGCCATGCTTTACGGCTTAGAATCGGGACTTCAACGACGTTCTGAACGTCATGGAGCATATGAGATGTTCCATGAGTTGAAGTTAATATTTCAAGCAAATGCCCGAATTGAGAGATATGAAGTCTCCAATAAGTTCTATAGCTGCAAGATGGAGGAGAATAGTTCTGTCAGTGAGCATATACTCAAAATGTCTGGGTATAATAATCACTTGATTCAATTGGGAGTTAATCTTCTAGATGATTGCGTCATTGACAGAATTCTCCAATCACTGCCACCAAGCTACAAGAGCTTCGTGATGAACTATAATATGCAAGGGATGAATAAGACTATTCCCGAGCTCTTCGCAATGCTGAAAGCCGCGGAGGTAGAAATCAAGAAGGAGCATCAAGTGTTGATGGTCAACAAGACCACTAGTTTCAAGAAAAAGGGCAAAGGGAAGAAGAAGGGGAACTTCAAAAAGAACGGCAAGCAAGTTGCTACTCAAGAGAAGAAACCCAAGTCTGGACCTAAGCCTGAAACTGAGTGCTTCTACTGCAAGCAGACTGGTCACTGGAAGCAGAACTGCGCCAAGTATTTGGCGGATAAGAAGGATGGCAAGGTGAACAAAGGTATATGTGATATACATGTTATTGATGTGTACCTTACTAGAGCTCGCAGTAGCACCTGGGTATTTGATACTGGTTCTGTTGCTAATATTTGCAACTCGAAACAGGGACTACGGATTAAGCGAACACTGGCAAAGGACAAGGTGACGATGCGCGTGGGAAACGGTTCCAAAGTCGATGTGATCGCGGTCGGCACGCTACCTCTACATCTACCTTCGGGATTAGTATTAGACCTAAATAATTGTTATTTGATGCGAGCGTTGAGCATGAACATTATATCTGGATCTTGTTTGATGCGAGATGGTTATTCATTTAAATTAGAGAATAATGGTTGTTCTATTTATATGAGTAATATCTTTTTGATGAATCTCGATAGTAGTAACACACATATTCATAATGTTGAAGCCAAAAGATGCAGAGTTGATAATGATAGTGCAACTTATTTGTGGCACTGCCGTTTAGGTCATATCGGTATAAAGCGCATGAAGAAACTCCATACTGATGGACTTTTGGAAACACTTGATTATGAATCACTTAGTACTTGCGAACCGTGCCTCTTGGGCAAGATGACTAAAATACCGTTCTCCGGTACTATGGAGAGAGCAACAGATTTGTTGGAAATCATACATACAGATGTATGTGGTCCGATGAATATTGAGGCTCGTGGCGGATATCGTTATTTTCTCACCTTCACGGATGACTTAAGCAGATATGGGTATATCTACTTAATGAAACACTAGTCTGAAACATTTGAAAAGTTCAAAGAATTTCAGAGTGAAGTTGAAAATCATCGTAACAAGAAAATAAAGTTTCTACGATCTGATCGTGGAGGAGAATATTTGAGTTATGAGTTTGGTGTACATTTGAAACAATGCGGAATAGTTTCGCAACTCACGCCACCCGGAACACCACAGCATAATGGTGTGTCCGAACGTCGTAATCGTACTTTACTGGATATGGTGCGATCTATGATGTCTCTTACTGATTTACCGCTATCGTTTTGGGGTTATGCTTTAGAGACGGCCGCATTCACGTTAAATAGGGCACCATAAAAATCCGTTGAGACGACGCCTTATGAACTATGGTTTGGCAAGAAACCAAAGCTGTCGTTTCTTAAAGTTTGGGGTTGCGATGGTTATGTGAAAAACTTCAACCTGATAAGCTCGAACCCAAATCGGAGAAATGTGTCTTCATAGGATACCCAAAGGAGATTGTTGGGTACACCTTCTATCACAGATCGGAAGGCAAGACATTCGTTGCTAAGAATGGATCCTTTCTAGAGAAGGAGTTTCTCTCGAAAGAAGTGAGTGGGAGGAAAGTAGAACTTGACAAGGTAACCGTACCTGCTCCCTTATTGGAAAGTAGTACATCACAGAAACCTGTTTCTGCGACACCTACACCGATTAGTGAGGAAGCTAATGATAATGATCATGAAACTTCAGAACAAGATACTACTGAACCTCGTAGATCAACCAGAGTAAGATCCGCACCAGAGTGGTACGGTAATCCTGTTCTGCAAGTCATGCTACTAGATCATGATGAACCTACAAACTATGAAGAAGCGATGGTGAGCCCAGATTCCGCAAAATGGCTTCAAGCCATGAAATCTGAGATGGGATCCATGTATGAGAACAAAGTCTGGACTTTGGTTGACTTGCCCGATGATCGGCAAGCAATTGAGAATAAATGGATCTTCAAGAAGAAGACTGACGCCGACGGTAATATTACTGTCTACAAAGCTCGACTTGTCGCAAAAGGTTTTCGGCAAGTTCAAGGGATTGACTACGATGAGACCTTCTCACCCGTAGCGATGCTTAAGTCTGTCCGAATCATGTTAGCAATTGCCGCATTTTATGATTATGAAATTTGGCAGATGGATGTCAAAACTGCATTCCTGAATGGATTTCTGGAAGAAGAGTTGTATATGATGCAACCAGAGGGTTTTGTCGATCCAAAGGGAGCTAACAAAGTGTGCAAGCTCCAGCAATCCATTTATGGACTGGTGCAAGCCTCTCGGAGTTGGAATAAACGTTTTGATAGTGTGATCAAAGCATTTGGTTTTATACAGACTTTTGGAGAAGCCTGTATTACCAAGAAAGTGAGTGGGAGCTCTGTAGCATTTCTGATATTATATGTGGATGACATATTACTAATTGGAAATGATGTAGAATTTCTGGATAGCATAAAGGGATACTTGAATAAAAGTTTTTCAATGAAAGACCTCGGTGAAGCTGCTTACATATTAGGCATTAAGATCTATAGAGATAGATCAAGACGCTTAATTGGACTTTCACAAACCACATACATTGACAAAGTTTTGAAAAAGTTCAAAATGGATCAAGCAAAGAAAGGATTCTTGCCTGTGTTACAAGGTGTGAAGTTGAGTAAGACTCAATGCCCGACCACTGCAGAAGATAGAGAGAATATGAAAGATGTTCCCTATGCATCAGCCATAGGATCTATCATGTATGCAATGCTGTGTACCAGACCTGATGTGTGCCTTGCTATAAGTCTAGCAGGGAGGTACCAAAGTAATCCAGGAGTGGATCACTGGACAGCGGTCAAGAACATCCTGAAATATCTGAAAAGGACTAAGGATATGTTTCTCGTATATGGAGGTGACAAAGAGCTCATCGTAAACGGTTACGTTGATGCAAGCTTTGACACTGATCCGGACGATTCTAAATCGCAAACCGGATACGTGTTTACATTAAACGGTGGAGTTGTTAGTTGGTGCAGTTCTAAACAAAGCGTTGTGGCGGGATCTACATGTGAAGCGGAGTACATAGCTGCTTCGGAAGCAGCAAACGAAGGAGTCTGGATGAAGGAGTTCATATCCGATCTAGGTGTCATACCTAGTGCATCGGGTCCAATGAAAATCTTTTGTGACAATACTGGTGCAATTGCCTTGGCAAAGGAATCCAGATTTCACAAGAGAACCAAGCACATCAAGAGACGCTTCAATTCCATCCGGGATCTAGTCCAGGTGGGAGACATAGAAATTTGCAAGATACATACGGATCTGAATGTTGCAGACCCGTTGACTAAGCCTCTTCCACGAGCAAAACATGATCAGCACCAAGGCTCCATGGGTGTTAGAATCATTACTGTGTAATCTAGATTATTGACTCTAGTGCAAGTGGGAGACTGAAGGAAATATGCCCTAGAGGCAATAATAAAGTTATTATTTATTTCCTTATATCATGATAAATGTTTATTATTCATGCTAGAATTGTATTAACCGGAAACATAATACATGTGTGAATACATAGACAAACAAAGTGTCACTAGTATGCCTCTACTTGACTAGCTCTTTAATCAAAGATGGTTATGTTTCCTAACCATGAACAATGAGTTGTTATTTGATTAACGGGGTCACATCATTAAGTGAATGATCTGATTGACATGACCCATTCCATTAGCTTAGCACCCGATCGTTTAGTATGTTGCTGTTGCTTTCTTCATGACTTATACATGTTCCTATGACTATGAGATTATGCAACTCCCGTTTACCGGAGGAACACTTTGGGTGCTACCAAACGTCACAACGTAACTGGGTGATTATAAAGGAGTACTACAGGTGTCTCCAAAGGTACATGTTGGGTTGGCGTATTTCGAGATTAGGTTTTGTCACTCCGATTGTCGGAGAGGTATCTCTAGGCCCTCTCGGTAATGCACATCACTTAAACCTTGCAAGCATTGCGACTAATGAGTTAGTTGCGGTATGATGTATTACAGAACGAGTAAAGAGACTTGCCAACAACGAGATTGAACTAGGTATTGGAATACCGACGATCGAATCTCGGGTAAGTAACATACCGATGACAAAGGGAACGACGTATGTTGTTATGCGGTCTGACCAATAAAGATCTTTGTAGAATATGTAGGTGCCAATATGGGCATCCAGGTCCCGCTATTGGTTATTGACCGGAGACGTGTCTCGGTCATGTCTACATTGTTCTCGAACCCGTAGGGTCCGCACGCTTAAGGTTACGATGACAGTTATATTATGAGTTTATGCATTTTGATGTACCGAAGGTTGTTCGGAGTCCCGGATGTGATCACGGACATGACGAGGAGTCCCGAAATGGTCGAGACATAAAGATTGATATATTGGAAGCCTATGTTTGGATATTGGAAGTGTTCCGGGTGAAATCGGGATTTTACCGGAGTACCGGGAGGTTACCGGAACCCCCCGGGGAGCTAGATGGGCCTTATTGGGCGTTAGTGGAAAAGAGAAGAGGCAGCCCATAGTGGGCCGCGCGCCACTCACCTCCCTTGGTCCGAATTGGACAAGGAGAGGGGGCCGGCCCCTCTCTCTCTTTTCCCCCCTCCGCGAGTCCTATTCCAACTAGGATTGGGGGGGAATCCTACTCCCAGAGGGAGTAGGACTCTCCTGGCGCGCCCCTCATGGCCAGCCAGCCTCCCCCCTTTTAGTCCTTTATATATGGAGGCAGGGGCACCCCAGAAACACACAAGTTGATCCACGTGATCTTTTCCTTAGCCGTGTGCGGCGCCCCCAGCCACCATAGTCCTCGATAATATTGTAGCAGAGTTTAGGCGAAGCCCTGTTGCTGTAGTACATCAAGATTATCACCATGCCGTCGTGCTGACGGAACTCTTCCCCGACACTTTGCTGGATCGGAGTCCGGGGATCGTCATCGAGCTGAACGTGTGCTAGAACTCAGAGGTGCCGTAGTTTCGGTGTTTGATCGGTCGGATCGTGAAGACGTACGACTACATCAACCAAGCGCTTCCGTTGTCGATCTACTAGGTATGTAGATCACACTCCCCCCTTCTCGTTGCTATGCATCACATGATCTTGCGTGTGCGTAGGAATTTTTTTGAAATTACTACGAAACCCTTCAAAAAGGTGTATTCTTTATGTATTTTTTCTAGAATATAGGAGACATAGATATGGAATTTGGAGATGCACAAAAGGAATCCATCGACAAGGGTTTCGAAGCGACGTCACTAAAAGGGGGCTTCATCGAATTTTTTACAACATAATGATGTGGAAGCGGTGATATCTCATAAAAAATCAAAAAAGAATGCCAATTTAAATGTTACCGCGCAAGGTATTCTTTTTCAATGTTGTTATCGATCTTTCCTTCGTCATATTGCCTAATTCACTCGTTTTTGTATCATGCCGACAGACTATGTTTGTACACATTGTTAATTTTCTATTTTGTGATCACTTTACATTACAAGTGAAGTGAACTTCAATTATTATGCACTTGTGACCATGTTACATTGTCTCTACATATGGTCTCTACCTGTGAAATTTAGCATGCATTATCTTTACATAACTTTAGAAAAATATTTCGGAAGCCCGTGGCAACGCACGGGCACTCTGCTAGTACAAGAAAGGAAAAAACATGCAATTTTGTGCTTAGAAAAGGTAGAGAATCTGTGTACGCGTTGGGAACGTGGGCTGTGGCGACACATCTATGTCTTGCATGGGCGGCTGCCGCGGTCCGCCTCTACAGCGGCGGCGACATCGCCGTTGCTTCTCCGAACCCCCTCCGTCTGCATGGCGGTAGGGCCGTCGTAATTATCTCTGGCCAATTTGCTTCGTCGGATCGATTGTTTTCTCTTCGCCCCGTCCATGAGCGTTACTTCATGCCTGGGCATTTGCCAATGTCCTAGCCGGCTCCTTCAGGTGGTCTAGTGATTTTCCAGTCCGTGGACCATGGGCATGTACAATGGTGCTATCTTAGAAGTGCCACGTAGGATAAATGATGAGGTGGAGGAGAGAGAACTCATAAGAAAAGGCTTGTCTTCTCTTATTTAAGATAAGACAAAAGATGATCTCTTAGCACAATTTGTCTCACCATATTTTAAGGAATTGCTAGTGGTTGAAGATAAGGGTAAGATATAACCCATTGTAGACATATTTTTTGTCATCTCTAAATTACATGCAAAAGTTAAGATAAGACTGTCTTATCTACCATTGTACATGCCCTAAGAGTCTTTGCATTGTTGTGTTGTCCTGTTGGAGTGGTTGCTCTTAGTTGTAAGGCAAGTATGTGCATGTGCCATTGATCTGGACCGTCTGGACAGAGAATTGGTTTTGGTTTTGGTTTGTTTCAACAAGGTGTTCGGTCATCGGGCCTTCTCGGTGCCCCGACAGTTCGATCGCTTCTGGATTTTTCAGAGGCGTTTTGACCCCGATGTGATTTTCCTGTCTGAAACACATTTGGATAATGATAAGGCATAGGATCTGATGCGGAAACTAAAGTTTGATCATAGACTGGTGGCTCCTAGTATAGATGGATGAAAGGGTGGACTATTATTAGTCTAGAAGGAGGTGAGGATCTACTCCCGGACTACTACCCTTGAGTTTATTGATGTGTCCATGGAAGAACATGATGGGCGCATGTGGAGGATGGCATGAATATATGGCGATCCTAGATGGTATCATAAGGAAAGGACCTAACCAACCTTACGCTCTGTTTGGATGTAGATATTGATGAGCTTGGCATTGAATTGGCTCCAATGCCAGTATCACAAGACATTGTTATTGAACTTCAATGCCAACTTTTTGTTTGGTTATACATGTATTGGGCAGTTGGAATATGAAGAGAGCAACAAATTATAACTTTTGTTTGGATGGCAAGGTATTGAATTGCGAAGCTCCTATTGTCAGACTCTTCCCCCTCACATCTGGTTCGTGTGTACTCGGCCCTCGATCGGTCTCCACCTTCCTACCACCGACGCTCCTCTACGCGTCCAATCCCTATCAGCCGTCGTGCTCTATTCCATACCTCGCGCGACCTCTCTCTCCTCCACGAGCAGCACCATCTCTGCCTCAATCTCGATCCAGAAGCAGAGAGGGAGGTTGCTAGCTAACAGGAGCAGCTCACACCTCAATAGGACCTACAGGCTTTCGACCTACACATTGGCCTTCTTCGGTGGCTGCACTTACTCTCCGACCACCTCCACCCCCTCTCCC
>NC_057812.1:138259427-138312339 GCF_018294505.1 Triticum aestivum
TGCTCTGAACGGCTGGCGCCTCCATGACAGCATCCAAGGCCTCATCCTCAGGGGCGTCTGGCTCAGCGGCGCCCACGGTGACGGATTTGGTTGAGTCGGACGCGGCAAGGGAGGCGAGCAGGAGGTGTGGGCGGCGCACGGGGGCCGGAAAGAGGAGTAGGAGAAACGGGGCAGGGCCTGGTGATAGATAGAATATTTGTGGTATTTTTGATATAAAGATGCAAAGTAAAAAGTAAAGGCAAAGTAAATAGCAAAACAATATAAAAGTGATGGAGATTGATATGATGAGAATAGACCCGGGGGCCATAGGTTTCACTAGTGGCTTCTCTCAAGAGCATAAGTATTCTACGGTGGGTGAACAAATTATTGTTGAGCAATTGATAAAATTGTGCATAATTATGAGAATATCTAGGCATGATCATGTATATAGGCATCACGTCCGTGACAAGTAGATCGAAATGATTCTGCATCTACTACTATTACTCCACTCATCGACCGCTATCCAGCATGCATCTAGAGTATTAAGTTAAAAACAAAGTAACGCCTTAAGCAAGATGACATGATGTAGAGAGATAAATTCATGTAATATAAAATAAACCCCATCTTGTGATCCTCGATGGCAACGGTACAATACGTGCCTTGCTGCCCCTTCTGTCACTGGTTAAGGACACCGCAAGATCGAACCCAAAGCTAAGCACTTCTCCCATGGCAAGAACTACCAATCTAGTTGGCCAAACCAAACGGATAATTCGAAGATACTTGCAAAGATAACCAATCATACATAAAAAAATTCAAAGAAGATTCAAATATTATTCATAGATAGACTTGATCATAAACCCACAATTCATTGGTCTCAACAAACACACCGCAAAAAGAAGATTACATCGAATAGATCTCCACAAGAGAGGGGGAGAACTTTGTATTGAGATTCAAAGAGAGAGAAGAAGCCATCTAGCTACTAACTATGGACCCGAAGGTCTGAGGTAAACTACTCACACTTCATCGGAGAGGCTATGATGATGTAGAAGCCCTCCGTGATGACGGCCCTCTTCCGGCGGAGCTCCGGAATAGGCCCCAAGATGGGATCTCGTGGATACAGAAAGTTGCGGCGGTGGAATTAGGTTTTTGGCTCATGTTCTGATCGTTTGGGGGTACGTGTGTATATATAGGAGGAAGGAGTACGTCGGTGGAGCACCGAGGGGCCCACAAGGCAGGGGGGCGCACCCTAGGGGGGGCGCCCCCCACCCTCATGAGCACCTCTTTGCTTCCTTGCAGTAGGGTCCAAGTCTCCTGGATCACGTTCGGTGAGAAAATCACGTTTCCGAAGATTTTATTCCGTTTGGACTCCGTTTGATATTCCGTTTATCTGAAACACTGAAACAGGCAAAAAAACAGCAATTCTGGGCTGGGCCTCCGGTTAATAGGTTAGTCCCAAAAATAATATAAAAGTGGAAAATAAAGCCCAATATAGTCCAAAACAGTAGATAATATAGCATGGAGCAATCAAAAATTATAGATACGTTGGAGACGTATCAGGCATCCCCAAGCTTAATTCCTGCTCGTCCTTGAGTAGGTAAATGATAAAAAGAGAATTTTTGATGCGGAGTGCTACTTGACATAATTTCAATGTAAATCTTCTTAATTGTGGTATGAATATTCAGATTAGAAAGATTCAAGACAAAAGTTTATATTGACATAGAAAATAATAATACTTCAAGCATACTAACAAAGCAATTATGTCTTCTCAAAATAACATGGCCAAAGAAAGTTATCCCTACAAAATCATATAGTCTGGCTATGCTCCATCTTCCCCACACAAAGTATTTAAATCATGCACAACCCCGATGACAAGCCAAACAATTGTTTCATACTCTAACTTTTCCAAAACTTTTTCAATCTTCACGCAATACATGAGCGTGAGCCATGGATATAGCACTATAGGTGGAATAGAATGGTGGTTGTGGAGAATACAAAAAGGGAGAAGATAGTCTCACATCAACTAGGCGTATCAACGGGCTATGGAGATGCTCATCAATAGATATCAATGTGAGTGAGTAGGGATTGCCATGCAACGGATGCACTAGAGCTATAAGTACATGAAAGCTCAAAAAGAAACTAAGTGGGTGTGCATCCAACTTGCTTGCTCATGAAGACCTAGGGCAATTTGAGGAAGCCCATCATTGGAATATACAAGCCAAGTTCTTATAATTAAAGATTCCCACTAGTATATGAAAGTGATAACATGAGAGACTCTCTACTATGAAGATCATGGTGCTACTTTGAAGCACAAGTGTGGTAAAAGGATAGTAACATTGTCCCTTCTCTCTTTTTCTCTCATTTTTTATATTTTTTATTTTTATATAGCCTTTCTCTTTTTTATGGCCTTTCTCTCTCTTTTTTTATTTGGGCTTCTTTGGCCTCTTTTTTTATTTTTTATTTTCGTCCGGAGTCTCATCCCGACTTATGGGGGAATCATAGTCTCCATCGTTCTTTCCTCACTGGGACAATGCTCTAATAACGATGATCATCACACTTTTATTTTTCTTATAACTCAACAATTACAACTCGATACTTAGAACAAAATATGACTCTATGTGAATGCATCCGGCGGTGTACCGGGATATGCAATATGACAATGATGAATGTGTCATGAACGGAACGATGGAAAGTTGCATGGCAATATATCTCGGAAGGGCTATGGAAATGCCATAATAGGTAGGTATGGTGGCTGTTTTGAGGAAGGTATATGGTAGGTGTATGATACCGGCGAAAGTTGCGCGGTATTAGAGAGGCTAGCAAGGGTGGAAGGGTGAGAGTGCGTATAATCCATGGACTCAACATTAGTCATAAAGAACTCATATACTTATTGCAAAAATTTAGAAGTTATCAAAGCAAAGTATTACACGCATGCTCCTAGGGGGATAGATCGGTAGGAAAAGACCATCGCTCGTCCCAGACCGCCACTCATAAGGAAGACAATCAATAAATAAATCATGCTCCGACTTCATCACATAACAGTTCACCATACGTGCATGCTACGGGAATCACAAACTTTAACACAAATATTCTTTAAATTCACAACTACTCAACTAGCATGACTTTAATATTATCACCTCCATATCTCAAAACAATTATCATGCTTCAATCTTTTCTTAGTATTCAACACACTCAAAAGAAAGTTTCACAAATCTTGAATACCAAGCATATTATTATTAGGCAAATTACCATGCTATTAAGAGACTCTCAAATTAATTTAAGTGAAGCATGAGAGATCAATAGTTTCTTTAAAAGATATTCACCACCGTGCTCTAAAAGGTCTAAGTGAAGCACATAGAGAAAAATTGTAACGCTCAAAAGATATAAGTGAAGCACATAGAGCAAAACTATGACGCTCAAAAGATATAAGTGAAGCACATAGAGCAAAATTATCTAGCTCAAAAGATATAAGTGAAGCACATAGAGCAAAATTATCTAGCTCAAAAGATATAAGTGAAGCACATAGAGTATTCTATCAAATTTTAATTCATGTATGGCTCTCTCAAAAGGTGTGTACAGCAATGATGATTGTGGTATACTAGCAAACAAAGACACAAATAATACAAGACGCTCCAAGCAAAACACATATCATGTTGATGAATAAAAATATAGCTCCAAGTAAATTACCGATGGAAGTGGACGAAAGAGGGGATGCCTTCCGGGGGCATCCCCAAGCTTTGACTTTTTGGTGTCCTTGGATTATCTTGGGGGTTCCATGGGCATCCCCAAGCTTAGGCTCTTACCACTCCTTGTTCCATGATCCATCAAAAGAATTCACCCAAAACTTGAAAACTTCACAACACAAAACTCAAAATAGAAAACTCATGAGCTCCATTAGCGAAAGAAAACAAAATACCACTTCAAGGTACTGTAATGAACTCATTATTTATTTATATTGGTGTTAAACCTACTGTATTCCAACTTCTCTATGGATTATAAACTATTTTACTAGCCATAGATTCATCAAAATAAGCAAACAACACACGAAAAATAGAATCTATCAAAAATAGAACAGTCTGTAGTAATCTATAGCTAGCGCAAGATCTGGAACCCCAAAAATTCTAAAATAAATTGCTGGACGTGAGTCATTTATCTATTAATCATATGCAAAAAGAATTAACTAAATAAAACTCTTCAAATAAAAATGACAGCAGTTCTCGTGAGCACTAAAGTTTCTGTTTTTTACAGCAAGTTAAATCAAAACTTTCCCCAAGTCTTCCCAACGGTTCTACTTGGCACAAACACTAATTAAACACAAAAACCACAACCAAAACAGAGGCTAAATAATTTATTTATTACTAAACAGGAGCAAAAAGCAAGGAATAAAAATAAAATTGGGTTGCCTCCCAACAAGCGCTATCGTTTAACGCCCCTAGCTAGGCATAACAAGCAAGAATAGATCTAGGTATTGCCATCTTTGGTAGGCAATCCATAAGTGGCTCTCATGATAGTTTCATATGGTAATTTTATTTTATTTCTTGGAAAGTGTTTCATGCCCTTTTTTAATGGAAATTGAAATCTAATATTCTGTTCCTTCATATCAATAATCGCACCAACCGTTCTAAGGAAAGGTCTACCAAGAATAATAGGGCAAGAAGGATTGCAATCTATATCAAGAACAATGAAATCTACGGGCACATAATTCCTATTTACAACAATAAGAACATCATTAATTCTTCCCATAGGTTTCTTAATAGTGGAATCCGCAAGATGCAAGTTTAGAGAGCAATCATCAAAATTACGGAAATCTAGTAAATCACACAAAGTCTTGGGAATAGTAGAGACACTAGCACCCAAATCACACAAAGCATAAAACTCATGATCTTTAATTTTAATTTTAATAGTTGGTTCCCACACATCATAGAGTTTTCTAGGGATAGAAACTTTCAACTCAAGTTTTTCTTCATAAAATTGCATCAAGGCATCAACAATATGTTCGGTAAAGGCTTTATTTCGACTATAAGCATGTGGAGAATTTAGAACGGATTGCAACAAGGAAATACAATCAATCAAAGAGCAATTTTCATAATTAAATTCCTTGAAATCCAATATAGTGGGTTTAGCAACATCTAGATTTTTATTTCTTTCTATCCCACTTTCATCAATTTCATCATTAAGATCTAAACACTCCGAATTTGTAAAACGCCTTCTAGGTAAAGGAAGATCATATTCAGTTTCATCAAGATTCATATTGCAAAATAAAGATTTAATTGGAGACACATCAATAACTTTTAGATCTTCATCTTGATTTTCATAGGAATTGGAAGAACACGCTTTAATAAAGGCATCTTTGGAAGCACGCATCCTAGCGGTTCTTTCCTTACACTCATCAATTGAAATTCTCATGGCTTTTATAAACTCATTAATATCATGCTTAGGTGGAATAGATCTAAGTTTCAAAGCATCAACATCAAGAGCAATTCTATCAACGTTCCTAGCCAAATCATCAATCTTGAGCAATTTTTCTTCAATCATAGCATTAAAATTCTTTTGCGAAGAAATAACTTCTTTAATATTAGATTCGAAATCAGAGGGCATCTTATTATAATTTCCATAAGAGTTGTTGTAGGAATTCCCATAATTATTAGAAGGATTACTAGGATATGGCCTAGGATTAAAATTCCCTCTATAAGCGTTGTTACCAAAATTATTCCTACCGACAAAATTCACATCCATGGATCATTATTATTCTCAATCAAAGTAGACAAAGGCATATCATTAGGATCAGAAGAAACACTCTTAGTAGCAAATAATTTCATAAGTTCATCCATCTTCCCACTCAACACGTTAATTTCTTCTATCACATGCACTTTTTTATTAGAAGTTCTTTCAGTGTGCCATTGAGAATAATTAACCATAATATTATCTAGGAGTTTAGTAGCATCTCCTAAAGTGGTTTCCATAAAAGTGCCTCCCGCGGCCGAATCTAAAAGATTTCTAGAAGCAAAATTCAATCCGGCATAAATCTTTTGTATAATCATCCACAAATTCAAACCATGAGTAGGGCAATTAGGTATCATTAATTTCATTCTCTCCCAAGCTTGTGCAACATGTTCATGATCAAGTTGTTTAAAGTTCATTATATCGTTTCTAAGATAGATGATCTTAGCGGGAGGAAAATACTTAGAGATAAAAGCATCTTTGCATTTGTTCCATGAATCAATACTATTCTTAGGCAAAGACGAAAAACAAGTTTTAGCACGATCTCTAAGCGAAAAAGGAAATAGCTTCAATTTGGCGACATCATTATTGACGTCTTTTTTCTTTTGCATATCACATAAATCAACGAAGCTATTCAGATGAGTAGCGGCATCTTCACTAGGAAGGCCGGCGAATTGATCTTTCATAACAAGATTCAACAAAGCAGTATTAATTTCACAAGATTCAGCATCGGTAAGAGGAGCAATCGGAGTGCTAAGGAAATCATTATTATTGGTATTGGTGAAGTCACACAATTTGGTAGTATCTTGAGCCATCACAACAAGCAAGCAATCTAACACACGAGCAAACAAAAAGCAAACGGGCAAAAAGAGGTAAATAGAGAGGGAGAATAGGGAGAGAGAGGGCGAATAAAACAGCAAGGGTGAATTGGGGGGAGAGGAAAACGAGAGGCAAATGGCAAATAATGTAATGCAAGAGATAGGGATTGTGATGGGTACTTGGTATATTGACTTTTTTGCGTAGACTCCCCGGCAACGGCGCCAGAAATACTTCTTGCTACGTCTTGAGCTTGCGTTGGTTTTCCCCGAAGAGGAAGGGATGATGCAGCAGAGTAGCGTAAGTATTTCCCTCAGTTTTTGAGAACCAAGGTATCAATCCAGTAGGAGGCCACGCTCAAGTCCCTCGTACCTGCACAAAACGATAGCTACTCGCAACCAACGCGATTAGGGGTTGTCGAGCCCTTCACGGTCACTTACGAGAGTGAGATCTGATAGATAGAATATTTTTGGTATTTTTGATATAAAGATGCAAAGTAAATAGCAAAACAATATAAAAGTGATGGAGATTTATATGATGAGAATAGACCCGGGGGCCATAGGTTTCACTAGTGGCTTCTCTCAAGAGCATAAGTATTCTACGGTGGGTGAACAAATTACTGTTGAGCAATTGATAGAATTGTGCATAATTATGAGAATATCTAGGCATGATCATGTATATAGGCGTCACGTCCGTGACAAGTTGATCGAAACGATTCTGCATCTACTACTATTACTCCACTCATCAACCACTATCCAGCATGCATCTAGAGTATTAAGTTAAAAATAGAGTAATGCCTTAAGCAAGATGACATGATGTAGAGAGATAAATTCATGCAATATGAAATAAACCCCATCTTGTTATCGTCGATGGCAATGATGCAATACGTGCCTTGCTGCCCCTTCTGTCACTGGGTAAGGACACCGCAAGATCGAACCCAAAGCTAAGCACTTCTCCCATGGCAAGAACTACCAATCTAGTTGGCCAAACCAAATGGATAATTCGAAGAGACTTGCAAAGATAACCAATCATACATAAAAGAATTCAGAGAAGATTCAAATATTATTCATAGATAGACTTGATCATAAACCCACAATTCATCAGTCTCAACAAACACACCGCAAAAAGAAGATTACATCGAATAGATCTCCACAAGAGAGGGGGAGAACTTTGTATTGAGATTCAAAGAGAGAGAAGAAGCCATCTAGCTACTAACTATGGACCCGAAGGTCTGAGGTAAACTACTCACACTTCATCGGAGAGGCTATGATGATGTAGAAGCCCTCCGTGATGACGGCCCTCTTCCGGCGGAGCTCTGGAACAGGCCCCAAGATGGGATCTCGTGGATACAGAAAGTTGCGGCGGTGGAATTAGGTTTTTGGCTCCTGTTCTGATCGTTTGGGGGTACGTGTGTATATATAGGAGGAAGGAGTACGTCGGTGGAGCACCGAGGGGCCCACGAGGCAGGGGGGGCGCCCTAGGGGGGCACCCCCCACCCTCATGAGCACCTCTTTGCTTCCTTGCAGTAGGGTCCAAGTCTCCTGGATCACGTTCGGTGAGAAAATCATGTTCCCGAAGATTTTATTCCGTTTGGACTCCGTTTGATATTCCGTTTATCTGAAACACTGAAATAGGCAAAAAAACAGCAATTCTGGGCTGGGCCTCCGGTTAATAGGTTAGTCCCAAAAATAATATAAAAGTGGAAAATAAAGCCCAATATAGTCCAAAACAGTAGATAATATAGCATGGAGCAATCAAAAATTATAGATACGTTGGAGACGTATCACCTGGCTTCGGGAGCCAGGCTGGGTGGAGGCGACAAAGCGGTATCGATTCAGGCGAAATCAGAGGGGTGGAGCTCTGTATACGGGAGGGGGTTGATGTAGTGTTGCGCAGGCTGGTACGATATCGAAGTCAAATTCCATGGCTCAATTTGGAGACCATCCAAACAGTGATATTCGGGTGAGGCTAATGCCAATACCAAATTTTGGCCCTCAATATGAACATCCAAACGGTGAGTTAGGGATTTGCATGCACAATCGAGCTTGTCGTGGATGATGACAGGAGATTTCAACGAGATTCTATACTCGTCGGATAAGGATGAGGGTGCTCCCCGTCAACACTCCCGGTTGTAGGCATTCCAAGATGCCCTGTCGGATTGCATGTTGGAAGACATTGGGTACAATGGAGATAAATTTACATGGTTTCGTGGTGGGCTACAAAAGAGGCTTGATCGAGGTAGCAGTAATGAAGCATGGTTGCTACTTCATTCACATGGCGGTTTGAGCAATCTTGATATGGGTAAATCAGATCACCGACCAATCTTGTTGACATCGAGCACTTGGCTAGAGTGGCAGACAACCAGCCAAAGAGAGAAAGAAAATTTGAAGTGAGGTGGTTAGCAGAGGAAACGGTGAATGATTGTCACCACGGCTTGGCAAAAAGCACTACACCGCGGTCTCTGTCCTATTGCCATGGACAAGATTAATGCCATTCACAAAGATCTCCACGCTTGAGATCCAGTGTGTTGAACCAGCCGCATACTCCTTGATGAAGATTAGTTTTTTAAGTAGCTAGCTAGTTCATCTTATTAGTTGATGATGATCGAATAACTAGAGTACTTGAGTGAGCAACTTTTCAGAAGTTTAATATCAACTTGTTGAGTTCATGAGCGTCTTCTGTAATGATTATCTATCAAGTAAGCACCTAGTGTTGATGAGTATATTGTGTTCAGTAGTTGAAAGGATCGATATGGTTGACTAGAGGAGGGGTGAATAGGCAACTAACAATTTTTAGATTTTCTTTAACAATTTAAACTTTGCATCAAAGTAGGTTGTCTAGATATGCAACTAGGTGGGCAACCTATACGATGCAACAAAGATAGGAACACAAGCAAGCAAGAGATATATCACAAATAAGCTTGCACAAGTAAAGGCACGAGATAACCAAGAGTGGAGCCGGTGGAGACGAGGATGTGTTACCGAAGTTCCTTCCCTTTGAGGGGAAGTACGTCTCCGTTGGAGCGGTGTGGAGGCACAATGCTCCCCAAGAAGCCACTAGGGCCACCGTATTCTCCTCATGCCCTCACACAATGCGAGATGCCGTTATTCCACTATTGGTGCCCTTGGAGGCGGTGACCGAACCTTTACAAACAAGGTTGGGGCAATCTCCACAACTCAATTGGAGGCTCCCAACGACACCACGAAGCTTCACCACAATGGACTATGGCTTCGCGGTGACCTCAACCGTCTAGGGTGCTCAAACACCCAAGAGTAACAAGATCCGCAAGGGATTAGTGGGGGGAATCAAATTTCTCTTGGCAGAAGTGTAGATCGGGGCCTTCTCAACCACTCCCGAGCAAATCAACAAGTTTGATTGGCTAGGGAGTGAGATCGGGCGAAAATGGAGCTTAGAGCAACAATGGAGCTTAGGGTTGGAAGAGGTGGTCAACTAGAGGAAGGAGACACCCCTTTTATAGCTTAGAACAAAAATCCAACCGTTATCCACCTACCAGCCCGCGACCAACGGTACTACCGCCCCAGACCAGCGGTACTACCGCAGGGCCACACGGTACTTCCGCTTGCTGACAAGCGGTACTACCGCAAGGCCACGCGGTACTACCGTGCGGACCCGCGGTACTACCGTGCGGACCCACGGTACTACCGCTGCAGTCACAGTAGCTAGGGCAGACCTATAGCACAAGAGCTGAGGGCGGTACTGCCGCGGGCGCGGTACTACCGCTCCCTCTTGCGGTACTACCGCAAGGCAGGAAACCCCTAGCCTGGTAAGAGCGTGGATACGTCCGTGCCTACTTCCGCTAGTAAACGGAAGAAGCAAAAATCCGACACAGTACTACCGCAGAGGAGCGGTACTACCACCTGGCAGCTGAGCCAGGCCGAGCACGGTACTACCGCGCAACGGATGCGGTACTACCGCAGTGGCGCGGATGTAAAAAATTACATCCGTCCCTACTACCGCGAAGGAGCGATACTTGCCTGGGGGCCACGGTACTGCGGCTCCAGAGGAGCGGTACTACCGTGGGCACCTGCGGTACTACCGCGCCGAAGTGCGGTACTACCGCGGGTGCCTACGGTACTACCGCTCAATAGGGAGCAGTACTACCGCAAGCCCACCAACAGCAGTCAGGACAAGGGAAAGGAGGATCAATGGAGGATGCTCCAAAGAGCAGGGGAAAGGAGGGGACAAGGAAGAAAATGTGTACGTGATGATTCCACCCAAACCTTTCCGACGCGGACCCCCTCTTAATAGTACGGCTTTCCTACGACTCAAATCTACCAAAACAAAACGTAGAAAAGACGCCGTATTCGACAGTCTTCGAGGGGCACCAAACCGTCTTGTGCCTAGCGATGAAACGTCTGGAAAACTCAAGGCACACGATTAGTCCGCAAAAGCATTGTCATCAATCACCAAAACACCTTAGGGATAAATATGCCCTTACAATCTCCCCCTTTTTGGTGGACTGATGACAATACGGGATTTGCACAGAGGAAATAAGGTTAAGCAAACGCAAACCCCTCCTCTCTAGAATATAGACGGGCTCCCCCTAGATGTGTGCTAACTAGATGGGTGCTTTGGACTGCACGATACACATACTAAGATCAAAGCTCCCCCTATATTATAGAGACAAGGCATATCTTGCAAAAGTAAGGCTAACACTGGACAAGATAGCAAATACGAGCATAACAAGTAGCACAATCATAAGCTCACTAGGATAGAATAGAGTGCATATGTATTACACCATATGAAGGATAAGTCTCAAAGGCGCAAACTAAACCAAAGCAAACGAGGTTCAAACGACAAAGCAAACACCAAAGACGACACGACAGGCAAGCACGCAAATCCCTACACTCTCTCCCCCTTTGGCATCGAGACGCCAAAAAGGCAGAGAGGACACCTACACACAAGGGGTGGCTCAGGTAGAGAAATCATCCCAATGCTCCTCGTGCTCCTCGTCAGACTCGGCGGCGGAGACGGTCTCCTCGATGTCCTCCTCAGAACTAGTCCACTTGAAACCTTGCTTCGCCATCCATGCAGCCTCTGGCGTGATGGCATCCTCAGAACCGCCAGAGACATCCTCTCCAAAGAGCCCCATGACCTTCTTGTCGTGGCGGTGACTCTCGGATGCCACATCAGTCCTGTATTGTCCCTTCGCCTACATGCAGAAGAGAGTCTTCATCTTGTCCTTCAACTTCTTGTCCCATGATGGCTCAGAGGAAGGTGGGGAAGACCTAGCAGCACGGTCCTCAGCAACATCCTCTGCACCAGCCTCCTCCTCACCAACAGCCCTCCTAGCAGCAGACGCCTCAGCACGAGTAGTAGTGTTGGCCCAGTTGGGCTTGACGCGGAGACTGATGGACTCATGCCGAATCCAGTCTGGAGCAAGGAACTCATCACCAGGGTACATCTTCTCCCAAGTCGCGGAGATCAACAGACACAAGTATGGTCCATAGATAGGTACCTTGTAGGTGTACACCGCAAACCGAAGCTCACACCACATGATGTGTGAGACATCAAGTGGCTGAGTCTGAGACGAACGTGCCTCCGCGCACAGGAGCATCATGTCCACCAGATAGGAATGAACCTTGTCCTTGTCGCCAATGTGAGGGAACAGAGTGTTGCGGAATATGCGATGCATGATATCCAGAAAAGAGTTCAGCACCCAAGTCGACTTGCCATTGGGAAGCACCTTCTCAACATAGTACGGCTGAAGCAAGTTCTTGTTAGCAGACTCAGAATTGGCATGGGGGCGAACACCAATGGTTGTGTGAAGCCCGTCATCAGGAACTTGGAGCAGATCCATGAACTCCTTCCAGGTAGCAGACAACTGACGGCCATTTGTCATCCAGGCCATCCTCCGCTCATCCCCGGGGTGAAAGTGAACTGAGGCAAAGAACTGACAGATAAGCTCAGGATCATAGTCAAGGTGGAAAGAGATCACATGTTCAATACCGAACTGCTCCACCAAATCCATAGCTTCTCCAAAGTAGTCACGAAACTTGTCCTTCCTCATGTGATTCATGTCTATCCACTTGACATCCACATATGTGTTTTTCTTGTTCTTGATTACATCCAGATAAATGAGAGCCTGTTGCTTGGTCCAAAACAACTCAGTGCCTCTGAGGATAGCACGAGCATTCACATAAGGGTTGATCTTCCGGCGTTCGATGTACTCAGTGAGGGGAATCTCATCCATGCCCTTAGCAGGTTCCTTTTGCTTGCTGGCAGTGGTCTTGACATTGCGCTTGGGGGCATTGGAGCCCTCTGGTGCTTCATCTTGAGGATTGCGCAGTCGCTTGGAGCCAGTATCACGATTGGGATTGGAACGGCGAGAGCCACCACCTAAGACACAAGAGAAAGCACACACAAAGAGCGAGAAGAATCAATGCAAAGACCACGGCAAAGCAAGGGAAACAGGTAGAAATCATACGGGATAAATGCCACAAGGGAGATGGGACAACAACAGTAGTGCTGCCTGGTCATGCGATACTAAAATTTTAGTACCGCTCCTAGTCGCGGTAGTACCGTGTGAGGATACGGTAGTACCGTGGCTTGGAGCAGTAGTAAGACCTTAGTGCCACAGAATGTGCGGTAGTATCGCACCGAACGAGCGGTAGTACCGCATCAGAGGCACGATAGTACCTCACCGCGTCAGATCCGAGCCTACTTTTGAATCTGAGAAGACCCGCGAAACCACGGCGGAACTACGGTTGATCAAATCTACCACGGGACAATATATCAAGTAAAATGTCTATGCAACACTACTCTCCTACAACCTTCTCTTGCAAAGATTTGGCCTAAAATATCAAGAACACAAGCATCTCCCCAAAAAACTAGAGACAAGAGAACCAATAAGAAAGAGAGGGATTTGGGGAAAAACCTTGGTCCATGGCAAGAGGAAGTGGTGGGGAACGATCCCACCGGTCGGAATCCAAAGAGAGCAGCCGGAGACGGAGATCCGGCGAGGGATTCCGGCCCCGTTCTTGAGTGAGTGAGAGAGAGAGAGAGACGAAGTGGGGGAAACTGACGAATGGGTATGGGGAAGTTAGAACCCCCCGTTCCCGTCCTTATCCCCACGCGCCTCCGACAGTGCGGTAGTACCGCGTATCATCGCGGCAGTACCGCTTGGGCGGAAGGACCGCACCGAAATGGTAGTACCACTCCCCCAGGCGGTAGTACCGCACTGGGCCGGTAGTACCGTACACTCCACGCATGGTAGTGCCGTGGCAGGACGCGGTAGTACCGTGAGCTCAAGAAGAAGCACATTTCCAACACAAGAGAAAGAGTGGTCTTCGTACCGAAACTTCAAGTGAACACCACACCACCCAACAAGCTCAAACACGAGGAGAAGAAGGGGCAAAAAGACAACAAGAGACGACCACGAGACACAACCTCTCCAATGAGAGGGCGGTGGCCGGAGCCACCTATGTTTGAGTCAATTGGTATGGCACCGCGAAGAATTATCCTTGGGCCCATGACCAAAACTCGTCTTTGAAGCACAAGTACCATCAAACATGGCTAATGTGAACGACTTGATCAATTTATGCATAATGTGGGGAGGGAGAGTTCATTGAGAGAACAACACTCCCCCTATGTCCATGCCTGCATCTAAACAAGACAACAAGTTGAGTATGGTGGGGTGTGCAAGGGTTCAAGCAATATTGCTCGAATCAATGATATTTAGCTCATGCCTTAACTCGCGAAATCTTGCTTCATCCAACGGCCTCGTGAAAATATCTGCAAGGTTATCATGAGTGTTGACATAGTTGAGGTCGATCTCCCCTCGCCTAATGTGATCCCGGATGAAATGATACCGAATCTCAATATGCTTCATCTTGAAGTGTTGCACCGGGTTGAGAGAAATCTTGATGGCACTTTCATTGTCACACCAAAGAGGCACTCACAAATGACACTGTAATCCTTTAAAGTTTGCCTCATCCATAAGAGTTGTGCACAACAACTACCGGCCGCTACATACTCTGCTTCGGTGGACGAGAGAGACACACAACTTTGCTTTTTGGAAGACCAATTTACCAAAGAGCAACCAAGGAATTGGCACCCTCCGGGAGTGGACTTCCTATCCACTTTGTCTCCCGCCCAATCCGAGTCCGAGTAACCTATAAGCTTGAAGTTTGCTCCTCTTGGGTACCATAAGCCAAAGTTTGGGGTATGAGCCAAATATCGAAAGATTCGTTTGACCGCCACGTAGTGACTTTCCTTAGGTGCGGCTTGAAACCATGCACAAATTCCCACACTCAACATGATATCCAGTCTAGATGCACAAAGGTAAAGCAAGGAGCCAATCATGGAGCGATATACCTTTTGATCCACCGCTTTACCATTGGGATCAATGTCAAGTTGACACTTGGTGGGCATGGGAGTGGACGCCGGCTTGACATCACTTAGCTTGAATCTCTTTAGCATGTCTTGAGTGTATTTGGCTTGGTTGATGAAGGTTCCTTCTCTCCTTTGCTTCACTTCGAACCCGAGAAAGAACTTCAACTCTCCCATGGAAGACATCTCGAACTTTGAGGTCATGAGAGCGGCAAATTCCTCATTGAAAGCTTTGTTAGGGGAACCAAAGATAATATCATCAACATATAATTGGCACACAAACAACTCCCCTTTGACCTTCTTAGTAAAAAGAGTGGGGTCAATTAGCCCAACTTCAAAACCACGATCTTGTAACAACTTGGTAAGGTGGTCATACCACGCACGTGGGGCTTGTTTAAGGCCATAGAGTGCCTTATCGAGTTGATAGACATGATCGGGAAAGTAGGGATCCTCGAACCCGGGGGGTTGCTTGACATAAACCAATTCATTAATAGGACCATTAAGAAAGGCACTCTTCACATCCATTTGTTGTAACTTAAAGTTATGATGAGAAGCATATGCAATCAACATGCGAATGGATTCAAGACGAGCAACGGGAGCAAAGGTTTCACCGTAGTCGATACCCTCGACTTGGGAGTAGCCTTGTGCTACCAAGCGAGCCTTGTTGCGAATGATAATCCCATGAGCATCTTGCTTGTTCTTAAATATCCACTTGGTTCCAATGACATTGTGGTTCACCATCGGCCTTGGCACCAATCTCCACACGTTGTTGCGCTCGAAGTTGTTGAGTTCTTCATGCATGGCATTGAGCCAATCCGGATCTTCGAGCGCCTCATAGACCTTTTGGGGCTCAACACAAGATACAAACGTGTGATGTTCACAATAGTTTGCTAATTGTCTACGAGTGCTTACCCCCTTTCTTAAGCTTCCAAGCACATTTGTCATGAGATGATCCTTGGTGGAGAGCTTGGAAGCAACCTTGGCGGCACGACGCTCCAATTCCTCCTCAGGGGTGAGACGAGGAGTGGTCACTTGATCATCTTGAGTGTCGTCTTGAGCTTGTTCTCGTTCTCGTGGGAGCTCTTGATCTTGAACTTGCTCGAAGGAGGGAACTTGACCTTGGGCATCACTTGATGTTACAACACCATCTTGAGATTGATCTTGCCCTTGGTCTTGTTCATGAGGTTGAGGGCCCTCACTTTGTTCTTCGAAAGCATGTGGGTCTTGGGTTGGTGAAGGTTCCACTTGAGTAGAACATTGTCCTTCTCCTTCGGCCACAAGGGGTTCCTCAATGGGTAGGATAAGACCAACACCCATTCTTCTTATGGCTTGAGGAGGAATTTCATCACCTACATCACAAGTACCACTTTGCTCCACTTGGGAGCCGTTATTCTCATCAAACTCCACGTTACACGTTTCCTCAATAAGTCCCGTGGACTTATTGAGAACACGGTAAGCATGAGAGTTTGTAGCATAACCAACAAATATGCCCTCATGAGCTCTAGCCTCAAATTTAGACAAACGGACACCTTTCTTGAGAACGAAACACTTACACCCGAACACCGGAAGTACTTGAGGTTGGGCTTGTTACCGGTGAGTATCTCATATGGAGTCTTGTTCAAGCCTTTGCGGAGGTAGAGCCGATTAGATGCATGGCACGCGGTGTTGATGGCTTCGGCCCAAAAGTTGTAGGGAGACTTAAACTCCGCCATCATGGTCCTTGCCGCATACATCAACGTCCGGTTCTTCCTCTCCGCTACACCATTTTGTTGAGGGGTATAAGGTGCGGAATATTGATGTTTGATTCCCTCATCACTCAAACACTCATCCAAGGTGTAGTTCTCGAACTCGGAACCGTTGTCGCTTCTTATTGTCAAGATCTTTGTATTATGCTGTCCTTGAGATTCATTTGCAAAGTCGATGACGGTTTGTTGGGTCTCACTCTTCCTCTTGAAGAAATATACCCAAGTGTATCTTGAATAGTCATCTACAATCACCAAGCAATACTTTCTACCCCCAAGACTATCAAAGGATGGAGGTCCAAAGAGATCCAAGTGAAGGAGCTCCAAGGGCCTCTTCGAATAGATGATAGTCGTGGGAGGGTGAGCCTTCTCATGTAGCTTTCCTTCGATGCAAGCACTGCAAGCACGATCTTTGGCAAAACTAACATTTGTTAGTCCACGGACATGGTCCCCCTTGAGAAGACTTTGCAAAGATCTCATATTGATGTGGGCTAAATGGCGATGCCAAAGCCATCCCACGTCAACTTTAGCCATTAGGCATGTCACGGTCTTAGTGGGTCGCTCCGAAAAGTTAATCACATAGAGAACATTCTCGACATGCCCAACAAAGGCTACTTTAAGAGTATTGCTCCACAAGAGGGCCACGGAATCAATATCAAAGAAAGTGCCAAAGCCCATGAGTGCTAGTTGACGAACGGAAAGTAAATTGTATGCAAGGGACTCAACAAGCATGACCTTCTCGATCGTAAGATCATGAGAAATGACAACTTTGCCGAGTCCCAATACCTTAGAAGACGAGGCAGCACCCCCCTCAACATTTGTGGGCATGTATGGAATCTTTTGCATGTCCACCACCAAGTCCTTGCTTCCGGTCATATGATTAGTAGCTCCACTATCGAGCGACCATGATCCCCCACCGGAAGCAAACACCTACAAGAGATCAATGCTTGGTTTTAGGTACCCATTTTGTAATGGGTCCTTTGATGTTAGTAACAAGGGTCTTAGGAACCCAAATAGACCATTCAATGTACTCATAAGGAGAACCAACAAATTTGGCATAAACATGCCCATCACTAGCGCGGCACAACACGTAAGAAGGGTTAAAGTCCCCGGCTTTGTTGGGAAGGGGAGCGTTTCCCTTCTTGGCACCAATTCCCCTCATGGAGTTTTTCTCCTTCTCCTTAGTAGCACCCTCACCCTCCTTCACAAAGGTTTGCATGAGAGGAGGAGGTCGTTTGGCCTTGTCATTCTTCTTCTTGTTCTTGGACTTGGGCATGTACCCAATCCCTTCCTTGGCCACAACTCCCTTTTGGTTGGTCAAGAGGTTGTTGAGGTTCTTCTCGCCTTGTATGCAAGATGCAAGACCTTTCTCAAGTTGCACATTTAGCTTAGCGTTCTCCTCAACAAGATGCACATGCTCACAACACGGGTTAGTAGCATTTGCATTATTAATTAACATCATACGAGGAAAAGTGGCTTTTTCCTTGGTTAGCTTTACTTGAAGTTGATCATGAGACTCTTTGAGGCTAGCGTGAGCACCCTTCAAGACCTTGTGAGCCTTGTCAAGTAGATCAAACTCCTCTTTGAGTCTAGCAAGATCAACCTCAAGTTCGGCCTTCTCGGAGTTTAGCACACGAGAAACAATGAGAGCATGATCAAAATCTTTCTTTAACTTAGCATGATCAACATTGTGTGACTCCTCAAGAGCCAAACAAAGACCACGCTCTTCCTCAAGAGCATTGGAAAGATCCGAGATCTCATCGGCATAGTCACGACTATGCCCCTCCATCTTGGAGATAGTATCTTCATGAGACTCGATCATGTCATTGGCTTCACCGAGTTGTTCCAAGAGAGCAATAAAATGCTTCTTGGATTTACCCTTGAGTTTACCTATAAAGGACTCAAGCTCATTTTCCTCCACATTAGATCCCCCACATTCATCAATGCAATCCGTCAAGGAAGGATTATTAATGATGGTAGTTTTGATGTTGGGAGTTACCTTGTTGGTGGCTTTAGCCATGAGACACTTGGCGGTGATGTTTTCATTGGGTGAGTCGAAGAGAGATACTCGTGGAGTTTTTGCAATGGCAACGGATGCCATGTCCACCAACTCACCATCTTCATCATCATCATCCTCATGGTACTCTTCTTGAACCACCAACGCCTTGTGAGGGATTTTCTTGGTGAAGTTGTTCTTGTTGGGGAAAGACTTGGCTTTGTCCTTTCGAATGAGCTTGCCACCATTGTCTTCCCTCTTCTCATACGGGCACTCCGCAACAAAGTGACTCACATTGCCACAATTGTAGCAAGTCCTTACACGTTTCTTGCTCTTCGTGCCACTTGAGTTGTTCTTGTTGAAGTTTGGCCTTGAGTTTTTCTTACTCCAAAATTGCCTTGAAGCAAGTGCCATGTGTTCATGATAGGCATACTGTGTATCTTCGGGGTTGCTTTCCTCTTCTTCCTCTTCTTCTTCCTCTTCACCGCAAACCTTGGCCTTTAATGCAAGGTTGGGATTCTTTGCCCTTTGAGAGCGAAGAACCGCATTTTCGGCAGTCTTGTCCAAGATGTTCATAGCCACAAACTCATCCAACACTTCACTTGAGGTCAAAGTGTGGAAATCCGGCCTTTGACGAATGACGGAGGACATGGCCTTGTGGTAAGGCATCATTGCCTTGAGGAATTTGCGCTTGATCTAATTGTCAGACGTGTCCTTGCTCCCGTGATCTCGGAGTGAGACCGCGAGTTTGGTTACTCTCCGATAAAGCTCACGGGGTTCTTCATCTTCTTTCATAGCAAACTCATCTGCTTCATCTTGCACTACTTCATAGTTGAAGCGTTGAATGCTCGTGCTTCCCCGGTAGAGAGAGACAACACAAAGCCATGCATCTTTGGCCAAGGCGAAGGGCCGAAGATGAGGAAGATCTTTGGGTGGAATTGCATCTTGTATGATGAAGAGAGCATTCTCATTGAATTGATTATCCGCGGCTTCTCGAGGAGTGAAGTTGCTTGGATCATGCGGATGAAAACCTTCTTCAATGATTCTCCAAAGATTAGTGTTCACATGATTTAAATGACGCTTAAAGCGATAAACCCAAGAATCAAAGTCCTCATTTTTCACAATCTTAGGGGGAGGACCGGCATGATTCAAATGAGTGGAAGGAACCGGTCCACCATAAACAAGTGGTGGTTCCACATGAGCAAAGATGTCGGTGCCATTTTTACCACTAGAAGAAGGAGCCTTTTCACTACTAGCTTCCCCCTTGTCGGCGATAGCATCCGTCACCTTGTTAGTGGGATCACGCACTTTCAACGGTGCGGTGGATAGTTTAAGCCCTTCAAGGAATTTAGTAAACATGCTTTCAACCTCGGTCGTCATGGAGGTTTTCAATGTCTCCAAGGCCACATTGAACTCCTCACGAGAGACCGAGGTTCCCCCATCGCCCATAGACGAGATCGGATTCACACCGGAGTGTTCCTCCACACCGTCTACGGTATCAACCATACTCTTCGGATGGTAAAGTCCTTAACAAAGAGACGAGGCTCTGATACCAATTAAAAGTATTGATATGGTTGACTAGAGGGGGGGGGTGAATAGGCAACTAACAATTTTTAGGTTTTCTTTAACAATTTAAACTTTGCATCAAAGTAGGTTGTCTAGATATGCAAGTAGGTGAGCAACCTATATGATGCAACAAAGATAGGAACACAAGCAAGCAAGAGATATATCACAAATAAGCTTGCACAAGTAAAGGCACGAGATAACCAAGAGTGGAGCCGATGGAGACGAGGATGTGTTACCGAAGTTCCTTCCCTTTGAGGGGAAGTACGTCTCCGTTGGAGCGGTGTGGAGGCACAATGCTCCCCAAGAAGCCACTAGGGCCACCGTATTCTCCTCACGCCCTCACACAATGTGAGATGTCGTGATTCCACTATTGGTGCCCTTGGAGGCGGCGACCGAACCTTTACAAACAAGGTTGGGGCAATCTCCACAACTCAATTGGAGGCTCCCAATGACACCACGAAGCTTCACCACAATGGACTATGGCTCCGCGGTGACCTCAACCGTCTAGGGTGCTCAAACACCCAAGAGTAACAAGATCCGCAAGGGATTAGTGGGGGGAATCAAATTTCTCTTGGTGGAAGTGTAGATCGGGGCCTTCTCAACCACTCCCGAGCAAATCAACAAGTTTGGTTGGCTAGGGAGTGAGATCGGGCGAAAATGGAGCTTAGAGCAACAATGGAGCTTAGAGTTGGAAGAGGTAGTCAACTAGAGGAAGAAGACACCCCTTTTATAGCTTAGAACAAAAATCCAACCGTTATCCACCTACCAGCCCGCAACCAGCGGTACTACCGCCCCAGACCAGTGGTACTACCGCAGGGCCACACGGTACTTCCGCTTGGTGACAAGCGGTACTACCGCAAGGCCACGCGGCACTACCGCGCGGACCCGCGGTACTACCGCTGCAGTCGCAGCAGCTACGGCAGACCTGTAGCACAAGAGCTGAGGGCGGTACTGCCGTGGGCGCGGTACTACCGCTCCCCCTTGCGGTACTACCGCTGAAGGAAATATGCCCTAGAGGCAATAATAAAGTTATTATTTATTTCCTTATAATCATGATAAATGTTTATTATTCATGCTAGAATTGTATTTACCGGAAACATAATACATGTGTGAATACATAGACAAACAAAGTGTCACTAGTATGCCTCTACTTGACTAGCTCGTTAATCAAAGATGGTTATGTTTCCTAACCATGAACAATGAGTTGTTATTTGATTAACGAGGTCACATCATTAGTAGAATGATCTGATTGACATGACCCATTCCATTAGCTTAGCACCCGATCGTTTAGTATGTTGCTATTGCTTTCTTCATGACTTATACATGTTCCTATGACTATGAGATTATGCAACTCCCGTTTACCGGAGGAACACTTTGGGTACTACCAAACATCACAACGTAACTGGGTGATTATAAAGGAGTACTACAGGTGTCTCCAATGGTCGATATTGGGTTGGCGTATTTCGAGATTAGGATTTGTCACTCCGATTGTCGAAGAGGTATCTCTGGGCCCTCTCGGTAATACACATCACATAAGCCTTGCAAGCATTACAACTAATATGTTAGTTGTGAGATGATGTATTACGGAACGAGTAAAGAGACTTGCCGGTAACGAGATTGAACTAGGTATTGGATACCGACGATCGAATCTCGGGCAAGTAACATACCGATGACAAAGGGAACAACGTATGTTGTTATGCGGTCTGACCGATAAAGATCTTCGTAGAATATGTAGGAGACAATATGGGCATCCAGGTCCCGCTATTGGTTATTGACCGGAGACGTGTCTCGGTCATGTCTACATTGTTCTCGAACCCGTAGGGTCCGCACGCTTAAGGTTACGATGACAGTTATATTATGAGTTTACATGTTTTGATGTACCGAAGGAGTTCGGAGTCCCGGATGAGATCGGGGACATGACGAGGAGTCTCGAAATGGTCGAGACGTAAAGATTCATATATTGGATGATATGGTTAGGCCAAGGGGTCAAGCCCATGAGGCTTTAGGTCGGTGCAAAAAGGAGTTTTGCGGAGGCCAGGGGGCCAAACGCCGGAGACCCTGGCGTGTGGCCCTGGGCCAGACGCCGAGGCCCATGGCGTCTGGGCCAGACGCCAAGGATTGTGGCGTTTGGTCCTGGAGTCCGAGTGGGACTCTTGCCTTTCGGGCAAAACCGACTTTGAGGAGGCTTTTGCTCCAAGTTTCGACCCCGGGGCTCAACATATAAATAGAGGGGCAGGGCTAGCACCAAAGACACACAAGTTGATCCACGTGATCTGTTCCTTAGCCGTGTGCGGTGCCCCCTGCCACCATATTCCTCGATAATACTGTAGCGGAGTTTAGGCGAAGCCCTGCTGCTGTAGTTCATCAAGATCGTCACCACGCCGTCGTGCTGACGGAACTCTTCCCCGACACTTTGCTGGATCGGAGTCCGGGGATCGTCATCGAGCTGAACGTGTGCTCGAACTCGGAGGTGCCGTAGTTTCGGTGCTTGATCGGTTGGATCGTGAAGACGTACGACTACTTCCTCTACGTCGTGTCATCGCTTCCGCAGTCGGTCTGCGTTGGGTACGTAGACAATACTCTCCCCCTCGTTGCTATGCATCACATGATCTTGCGTGTGCGTAGGAAAATTTTTGAAATTACTACGAAACCCAACAACCGCAAGGCAGGAAACCCCTAGCCTGGAAAGAGCGCGAATACATCCATGCCTACTTCCACTGGTAAACGGAAGAAGCAAAAATCCGACACAGTACTACCGCAGAGGAGCGGTACTACCGCCTGGCAGCTGAGCCAGGCCGAGCATGGTACTACCGCGCAATGGATGCGGTACTACCGCAGTGGCGCGGATGTAAAAAATTACATCCGCCCCTACTACCGCGAAGGAGCGGTACTTGGCCTGGGGGTCACGGTACTGCGGCTCCAGAGGAGCGGTACTACCGTGGGCACCTACGGTACTACCGCGCCGAAGTGCGGTACTACCGCGGGTGCCTGCGGTACTACCGCTCAACAGGGAGCAGTACTACCACAAGCCCACCAACAGCAGTCAGGACAAGGGAAAGAAGGATCAATGGAGGATGCTCCAAAGAGCAGGGGAAAGGAGGGGACAAGGAAGAAAACGTGTACGTGATGATTCCACCCAAACCTTTCTGACGCGGACCCCCTCTTAATAGTACGGCTTTCCTACGACTCAAATCCATCAAAAAGAAACATAGAAAAGACGCCGTCCTCAACAGTCTTCGAGGGGCACCAAACCGTCTTGTGCCTAGCGATGAAACATCTGGGAAACTCAAGGCACACGATTAGTCCACAAAAGCATTGTCATCAATCACCAAAACACCTTAGGGGGTAAATATGCCCTTATAGTAGTGTCTATAAGTCTATTAAGTAAGTAGCTAGTGTTGATGAACATTTTTTTATTACCAAAAAACCATATGCTGGCATTGGACAAGTAGGCACGCTAGAGTTATGATGAACCTAGTGCTGGCGCTGGACTGGTGATACGCCAGCACAATGTAGGATACTACTGACGTGTCCTCCAATGCCACCACTACTTTTTAGCAATGACGCCATATTAGTGGCGTCGTGTGTCTACGCCAGCAAGGCTGTTTTTGGCATGCCATAGCTAGACTTTTCTCCATTACTGCATGCCTCTACGCCTAGGACACCGGGATATCGAACCATGAACCCATTATCAGATCTCCGAAACGGGAAACAAGAACAATAATCAAAATCGTGTGCCGACGGGAATCTCCCTAGTATGTTGAGCTGAACTGAAGTGAAGTTGCGGGCAATGATGGACAGATCCCATACTATTTGGGTGCATGACAATGCTGGCTCAGACGGTGATGAGTCTGTCAGGATCTCATCTCAGTGTTTTGGTCGATGGAGCTACTCTTGGGCGAATTTTCAACGTTCTTGTGGGAGCATGTTGACAATTTGGGAGACGCAGCAAGAGCCAAGCGCCTCACCAAGGATCAGGCTCGCACCGCCCGAAATTTCATTGACATCCCTTCCTCGTCCTTGTCCACCGTCGGCACCTCCACCAACGACGACCCCCTCTGACTGTAGACGCCTACATGGAGGACTACTACCGCCGCTCCGGAGACGCTATGGGAAAGGGTCTGGCAAGGAAGCGGGGATACTCGACATCCCTTCATAATTTTGCCATCGGCTTTTGTTATGTAACTATGTCACACTCTTCTATTGAACTTGTTTCATCGAACAATATATGAATACTATGTATATGTTGATCTATGTTATGTTTTTCATGTTGTGAGCATTGCATGAAATTAGGGGTTTGCATGTTTGGGGCACGACTGTGAAGGAAAACATTTGAAGGGTGATCGGGTGTCATCCGCATAGGGGGTGACATTTGCAACTTCCAATTATATACGCTCTAACTGCTCCGGCGAGTATGTCGAGCTCCAACTCCAACCTCAAGGTAGACGAGGAGTTGGCCCTCTACATTGCACTGGAGCGGTCCAAGGTGGACACAGGAGGGGGGACTCTGGATCTGCTCCATCGCTGCTCCCGCCCCGGTGCTGCGTGGACACTGGAGCTGGCCCCTCTGGGCCTGCGCGGAGCTGCACAGTCCACGCCATCCCCTTCCCCCGCCGGCCGCTGCAAGGGTAGCGATGGGTGCTAGTGCCCGCTCTGCCGGCCCAGACGCACATGCCGGAATAGGAGGAGCTCGCCGCCCACCACGAGAGGCAGCGGGCAAGGGAGAGGGACACCGCGGAGCAATCTATGCGCTACCATCATGGGTTGCTAACGGAGCCCAACAAGGACGAGCGACTCCTCGCTTGGGTCTACTGCCGGCCGCTGACGATGTCGGAGATGGACACTCACCAACTAAGGAGGAAGAACATGAAGGTGCTCTGGCTTGACACTGAGCAGTTGGAGCGCGAGACGACAGAGGCAACGGCTCGGGTGGCCAAGCTTAAGCGGCAGCAGGACATGGTCGTCCCGCGGATGAAGGGGATCATCGTCCTTTTCGACTCCTCGTCCAACAACGACGACGACCACAGCTCCGACTCCTTAGACTCCAATGAAAAACCACCTATCGCGGACGCCTACAGCTACATGGGCGACCGAAAGGGCAAAGGCCGAGTGAGAAATTCGTGAATCTCTGCCGTCTTCGTCATTAATTTCCAGGTATTTAGTACTCTAGTTAGAATCTATCTGCCATGTGTGTGGATTATGTGAACTTTGACTAGCTTTTGGAGATCCGTTGGTGATTGATGACCCACAAGTATAGGGGATCTATCGTAGTCCTTTTGATAAGTAAGAGTGTCGAACCCAACGAGGAGCAGAAGGAAATGGCAAGCGGTTTTCAGCAAGGTATTCTCTGCAAGCGCTGAAATTACCGGTAACAGATAGTTTTGTCATAAGATAAATTGTAACGGGTAACAAGTAAATAAAGTAACTAAGGTGCAGCAAGGTGGCCCAATCATTTTTGTAGCAAAGAACACGTCTGGGCAAACTCTTATATAAAGCAAAGCGCTCCCGAGGACACATGGGAATTATTGTCAAGCTAGTTTTCATCATGCTCATATGATTCACGTTCGTTACTTTGATAATTTGATATGTGGGTGGACCGGTGCTTGGGTGCTGCCCTTCCTTGGACAAGCCTCTCACTTATGATTAACCCCTCCCGCAAGCATCCGTAACTACGAAAGAAGAATTAAGGTAAACCCGACCATAGCATGAAACATATGGATCCAAATCAGCCCCTTACAAAGCAACACATAAACTAGGGTTTAAGCTTCTGTCACTCTAGCAACCCATCATCTACTTATTACTTCCCAATGCCTTCCCCTAGGCCCAAACAATGGTGAATTGTCATGTAGTCGACATTCACATAACACCACTAGAGGAAAGACAACATACATCTCATCAAAATATCGAACAAATACCAAATTCACATGATTACTTATAACAAGACTTCTCCCATATCATCGGGAACAAACGTAACTACTCACAAAGCATATTCATAATCATAATCATAATCAGAGGAGTATTGATTATCATTAAGTATCTGAAAAAATTATCTTACACCGGATAAACCAACTAGCATCAACTACAAGGAGTGATCAACACTACTAGCAACCCACAGGTACCAATCTGAGGTTTTGGGACCAAGATCAATACAAGAGGTGAACTAGGGTTTGAGAGGAGATGGTGCTGGTGAAGATGTCGATGGGGATTGACCCCCTCTCGATGAGAGGATCGATGGTGATGACGGTGACGACGATTTTCCCCTCCCAGAGGGATAGTACTAGGAAAATGGTTTTTAACGATGATATATGTGGTCGTTGAAGGTCATATTGTGGTCGTTAAATGTCATTAGCGACCACAATCTGCTGGTCGTAGTAGGCTCCGTCGTTAAAAGTATAACGACCACATACCTTTTGTGGTCGTTATTCTTGTAACGACGGGATGTTGTGTCATCGTCAACCCCATGAAAATAACGACCACTTTGTCGTCGCTAATATTGTTATCATGCTTGCCAAATTATCATTGCCGACCACTCTCTTAACATTTTGATATCCTCCAGAGCCACTTATATTTAGTATATGTTCAGCGATCATTTTATACAACATCCAACATTTCAATAATGTAGAAACAAAAGAAATGAATTGAAAGTATCATAGCCTCTTTTATTAATAGAAATACCAATATTCTGACATACAATTCTATAATTAAATATCCTTTAAGAAATTTGAGACAAAAGCACTCCTTAGATGCCCAATGTACTTCATTGTACCTATCTACAAAACAAGACAACTAAAGATAATATCTATTAATCTTCAATCAAGGTACACCATCATTGTTTGAATGGATATCATTTTTCATCAGCGATTACAATGCCTCCTCATGCTTCTATAATATTATGGTGGACCATCAGTCCTACAAAATGTTTAGTTTATGAAAGTTAGTCCATGTAAATAAATTGCCACAAAGTACAAAAACATATAAAATCAATGTATGAGAACAACTTACTTGATCATGTTGGCTTCCATGAGAACTATCACTTACTATCTAGCAAACCCAAGACGCTTAATTTCTGACACTTCCGGCAAACTTTTCTTCAAGCACTTGGCTCGCTTGTTCAGAAGATTGTAGTTTAGAAACCAATTCAGCCATACTTAATGATGATCCTCGCAAATCTCTTGCTATAACTCCCCACATACATATCTGGAGATAAATACCATTGGGAAATTATTAACCAAAAACACTGTCTAGAACAACCACTGCAGTTTCATTTGTATCAAAAAAAATCAAGTAACAACCAGTAAATATTTTCTCTTCAATCATGAGACACCATCACAAGTCCTTATCATCCTTCACCAATGAGTACAATACCTCGTGATGTTTCTTTAATGGTGGACCATCCGTTCTACAAAAAACATAAATGATTTATAAGTCAGTACATATAAAAGAACTAGCACAAAGGATAATAGCATGAAGAAACAAATTTGCACTTGAATTCTTCTATAGTCCATATGCAACAAAGACAAACTATTTTTTAAACAGATTACTTGGAATATTTCTTTTATAATTCGAGCAAAATTGGAGTTGTTTTATTTCTCAACAAAACAAATTGAGCTTTTTTGGTTGTTGTTATATAACCAACTAATTCTTTTAATACATATAGCCAACAAATTAACACTGAACTTTATTCTCCTCTTCTTAAAAAAAACTACCATTCAGCTCAAGAATAAGTGATAAACACACCTCAAAATAGCCTCTTCGCTTTTCTTTGTCACCCTGGAGGCAAATAGGAGCTTCTAACTGGTGAGCATATGTAAAACAGAGCACACAAGGAGACATTGATTTTTGAGACGTATAAGCTTACAAGAAGACTTACAATTACCTTGCCCTGGAGCATGGGAACTGCATGATGGACCATGTACTGAGCGTCTACAATGGCAATCTGCTCTTCGGGATTCTGCCAAATTAAATCAATAGAGATTTTTTTATACAACTACGTATATATGACAATATATTGCACATGATATATTTTCAGACATTGCTGCTCAATAATTAGGCAATGCTTATATCGACACACCTCCAGATGTAGGAGTCAATAGGCCATCCATGGACGAGGTCATTCTGAAATCAAACTCGTTAACTCTTCTTTTCAGTTCACACAAGCGAAAATTATCAATCATGTACAAGTTAAATAATCAACAGCCGAACACATTGTCCTCACTTTCATATCAGACAAGTCCAAAAATGCCAATTTTGTGCTGAAAAGTGTACGCACGTACCTAGATTAGTGCCACAAAACTGGCGCTATCACCTCCACAAACCTACATGTTTGCATCTTCACTTTCAAATTGAGAAATCTCAAACAAGAATGGCCGAGTGAAGAATTCAGTTAGCTATAATTACCTGCTACACGGCAGCCTTTGCAAGCCCCGACACTGCTCGTCCCCAATATCTGTCCTATTCATGGCATGCGAGAGACTACAACCCGAATTCAACCTCTGTTTTCGCATTGAGCAACAGCTGCACTGTTTCTCCTTCCTAGACAACTCTCGCGTCATATCCACCGCCCCCTTCCCCTCCCATTTAACGACTTGAACCAAGAACCATCTAACGACTCAAAAAATCAACAGCCCACTATGAGATACGGCCGATGCAGTAGCAGCACTAACCTCGTCACTGACCTAGATCCGACCGATGAGGTAGCAAAACTAACCTCGGCGTGGAGCCTCTGCATCCGATTCGTTGCTCGTCGAGCACCCGACCAAGGGATGAAGCCTTCTGCTCCACTCGGACGACCTCGACAGCGAGGGCATCTGGGTCGAGGTCCTGCGACGAGGAGGGGAGGGGGACGCCAGCTTGGGGCACTTGCCGGTGGACTTGAAGAGGCGGGTCGGGCCTGCTTGCAGATGGGGAACATGCCCTTCTTGCCTCCTGCGCTTGGGCAATACTCTAGCCATTGCTTCGTACCGCGCTCCTAGCAGATTGCGCAGACTAGGCATGCGGTGGCGATCATGGCGGTGGCGGCAACATCCCGAGGGGAGCGACGCGATCTGAGAGGGGACGCGCCAGGAAATTAGGAATACTTATATGTGTTTATTATTTACCTTATATTATCCCTCCTTCATCAGATAAGGATGCTAATTACTCTCTAAAAATAACAAATATCTGTACTTAATCAACAACGACCACCAAACTAATGACTGGGATATCGATCATCGTTGGGGAAGTTTCGTGTGGTTAGTTTGAACGTGGGACTAGCCCATCGTACTTATAACAACCAATACATTTAGTTGTCGGTCGTTATTAGCCTAATCTCTAGTAGCGATGTTTCCCTGACAAATCAGCTTCGCCGGAGCCCTAGATTGGTTCCGCCTCGAGACGGCGGCGCTTCATCCCGAAAGTTTTTTCTTGATTTTTTCCAGGGTAAAAGACACTGTATAGCCAAAGATGGGCACCGGAGGCCTGCCATGGGGCTCACAAGGTCGGGGGGCGCGCCCAGGAGGTAGGGTGCACCCTCCACCCTTGGTGGCTGGCTGGCTGGTGGCTCCCCTCTGGTACTTTCTTCGCCTAATATTTTTTATTTATTCCAAAAAGATGACCTGTGAAGTTTCAGGACTTTTGGAGTTGTGCAGAATAGGTCTCTAATATTTGCTCCTTTTTCAGCCCAGAATTCTAACTGTCGGCATTCTCCCTCTTCATGTAAACCTTATAAAATAAGAGAGAATATGCATAATTATTGTGATATAATGTGTAATAACAGCCCATAATGCATTAAATATCAATATAAAAACATGATGCAAAATGAACGTATCAGTAATCTTTTGGTATCAGAATGTGCATACCTATGTCTGTTTCATAGTCTGTGCGATGATCTACGTACTACTTTTTATTCACATTGCATTCTTAGTATAAATATAGGATATTGGATATGGAGTGCAGCGATTCGGTGCCCTGACTCATCTGCACCCGGTCAGAAAATAACTCACAAAACAAAAGAATCAAAAATTCCATTTTTTTGCATGGTAGATAATTTTTTTGGGTGAGGTCCGCTCCAATTTCCATATCATTTGAACGTCTGAGTAGCTCTCAGTAAAAAAGGCAAATCACATGTTACATAATTTATTATGCGAGGTTCGCTTCAATTTTCGGATCATTTGAATATCTGAGTAGCTCTAAGCAAAGAAGACAAATCTGGTTAGAACAATACATGAATAATAAACTAGTTTATAGACCCCAAATTTGACTTTTTTACGGATCCCAATTTTAATTTTTTTTGTTGAGAGCTGCTTAGATGTTCAAATGATCTGAAAATTGAAGCGGACCGTGACGCCCTCGATTCAATCGTACACTAATCATACACGCAAATGTGTATGATCAAGATCAAGAACTCACGGGAAGATATCACAACACAACTCTAGACACAAAATAGATAATACAAGCCTTATATTACTGGCCATGGGCCTCGAGGGCTCGAATACACAAAAGTCAGCGGAAGTAACAATATTTGAGTATAGACACAAGTTAAATAAGGATGCCTTAAGAAGGCTAGCACAAAAGCAACATCGATCGAAAAGGCAAGGCCTCCTGCCTGGGACCTCCTAACTACTCCTGGTCTTCGGCGGCCTCCACGTAGTAGTAGGCTCCATCGGGTAGTAGTAGTAGTCGACTGGGTGGCATCTGGCTCCTGTGATCCATCATCTGGTTGCAACAACCGGAAAGAAAAAAGAAGGGGGGAAAGAGGGTAGCAAAGCAACCGTGAGTACTCATCCAAAGTACTCGCAAGCAAGGATCTATACTACATATGCATCGGTATCAATGAAATGGGCTGTATCTGTGGATTGAACTGCAGAATGCCAGAATAGAGGGAGAGTCTAGTCCTATCGAAGACTAGCATCTTCAGCATCTTCAGCGGTCTTGCAGCATTAGAAGAGATAAGAGTAGCATAAAGTAAAGTAGTAGTAGTAGTGTTATCAACCTCGACCAGAGATCCTTTCTCGACTCCCTGCGAGAAAGCAATCCCAGAGCCATACTATCCATTTCTTGTATCCATGTCTCATCTCAAGTATTCAGTTCTAGTAGTATCGATCGGGATACAACTCCAGGTGTCCGTTACGTAAGACAGGCTATCGATAGATGTTTTCTTCCCTGTAGGGGTGCACCAACTTACCCACCACGCTCTATTAACTCCGGCCGGACACACTTTCCCGGGTCATGCCCGGCCTCGGCCAAATGATACGCCGCAACCCAACCTAGGCTTAATAAAGAGGTCAGCACGGCGGACTAAACCTATGCCCCCAGGGGTCTTGGGCCATCGCCCCGGGAACTCCTGCATGTTGTGTGGGCGGCCGGTGAGCAGACCTAGCTACCTCCTTCAAAAAGACAGGTGCTTACCAGTCCAACCCGGCACGCGCCGCTCAGTCGCTGACGTCTATCAAGCTTCGGCTGATGTATACGATGCAGAACGCCCACACAATGCCCACATGATGGTTAGTGCTATCAAGCCAGAGGCCCCTTGGATCAAATATCCAAATCGTAATGGATTACAAACGCGCCGTAACAAGCAGAGACTCACGAAAGATGTTACCCCGTCGCCCCGTCTCGAGGACTTGTGGCAAGGGCTAAGAATGCCCGGCCACACCTCGTAGTTATCTCACGGGCACTCTCCAGGTCAACCCGACTCCTCATCACTCGCAATTAAGCTCGCGCGGGTACCCCTCAGGGTCGACCCGTCTTTAGTAACATGGTTCAGTATAAAGTCATAGTAACTGTCGGAGTAATGGGCCACGGGTAGGCTAACCCAGGCCCAGAACCTTTGAAGACATTAAGGCAGACTGCGCCCCACGAGACCCCAGGACGAAGAGCCGCCTTCTGAGAGTCGGCGGCGAGGCGACCGACTGCCCACTCGCAGTCGAGTGGCAGGGACGACTTTAGGATAAGTCGAATCCTGACTGGCAACTTCCAGAGAAACCGACCTTGGGGAGTCGGCCCGCGACGCCAACAACCCCCATGCCCTCATAAAGAGGGACGGGACGGGGAGTGGCCATAGTAAGGTCCACTCCCACCCCTTTTCCAAGGGCAGGCGTGGCTATAGTACGCCATACCCGCAGAGATCTCCGCGCGGCGTGACACTATTTCCATGTCGGCCCTGACGTCAGCCCCAGAGGGCGGAGTCCTATGCCCACGACGGCCTGCCGGTACGACCCAGGGATGATGGGTCCCACCATTTGGCGGGCGTACGAAAGACGGCGAGAGTGCCACCAGTTGGCCCGGATGGGAGTCGGCCACCAGAAGTCGGCCAACCCCTCCGACGGGCCCCATGCGCCATTAATCAGACGCGATAGGTAGTGGCCACAGTGATCGCCCGCCAGACGGCGGAGCTGTCGCCACGACCTCATGACCGAGCCTGCGTCATTAGAAGCACGACTACAGTAATCTATAGCCGGCAAGACCCGCCCGCGGCGGACGCGGCCTGTCGGCTCCGTACCGATCCAGTCGGCGGGCCCCAGGAGTCGGCAGGTAAGACAACGGCCAGAGAGACTGACGGCTGGGCCGCGCCCAGCTGGATTACCATTGTACCCCTGGGGGGTAGGCCTATATAAACCCCCAGGGCATCCATGCAAAGGGTTGGAACCCATTAGCACTAGACCAGGTCATATAGGAAGGAGAGAGCTAGCCTTGCCTTCTCCGACCTCCAGGAAACAGCTCGAGGAGCAACCGTGTAAACACTTTGCCATAGTAATCATGCGGAGACCCCAAGAGCAGCAGTAGGGGTATTATCTCCCCGGAGAGCCCCGAAGCTGGGTAAGATTCACCGGCGTGCATGCCTTCGCCTTATCCTATTTCCAGGCACTGGCGACGTTCTACTCGCCCCCACCATGATAAGCCATCCTTTGGCATATGTCGCACCCAACCCCCGACATTTGGCGCCCACCGTGGGGCATGGTGCACCGTCGTCCGGAGACCTGCTCTGGACGGGAACCCTTTTCCTCCCTGGCGAGCGCAGCCAGCCCGGCACGCCATACGGACTTTGCGCCGACGCGCTGCACGACGCTGAGATCGCCTGCACAGCCAGCTGCCTCACCGATCTTGTCGGCGAGGTTCGCCTCTCCGACGAACCTGCATCCATCGCAGGCACGGGCGGCCCCGAGAGCCTCCTCGTGGGCCTCCTTGACCAACTCCATGTCGCCGGCGAGCCTGCCGTGGACTTGGAGTCTGTAGGCTCCACCGATCCGATGCTGGTCGACTCCGACACCGCGTCGCTCGATGCGTTCCCCACCAACATGGTGGTCTACGACGAGCCTCTCCCTCGCGCGGAGAGCGACGAAAGCACCGTCACCGAGGTGCTCGTCATCAGTCATGACGAGCCTCCCGGCGGAGGAGCGCATGACCCACTTGGCGCGGCACTGCAAGACCTGACTGCGCCCATTCCGGAAGACACTGACGTAGAGACATTGGAGGCGTGCCGCCTTCAGCTCGTCGAAGGCGCGAAGAAGCTGGCTAACATGAGACGCTTGTTAGAAGCCTACCGGCGTGAGATGGATCCCGTTGTGGGTGGCTCGCCAGCCCCAGCTGGGCCCAACCACCTTGGCGCGGTCCAGCAGCGCGGCGTGGCCATCGCCAACCTGTTTGGGGTAAATCACCCTGTGTACGCCACGCCTGCAGAGAACATTCGAGCCGCCCAGGCGGCGGCGGACGAGCTGGACAACTTCAAGGGCGAAGAGCACCGCTTGATGACGGAGCGAGTCCAGCGGCTCCTCGACATGGCTGCCGCGCAGAACGAGGCCGGCTGCCGCACGGAGGCGCCGCAGCGACAAAACGACGACCGCCTCCATGCCGAGATCAAGGCGCGACATCTCGGACGCCGACTGGCGGCGCCTAAGGAAGGAAAGACAAGGATCCGGCTGTCAGCCACAGTCGGACTCACATTACCATAGAGCGCGACCAAGACGGCCGCCCGAGAGTAGTGGAACGACGGGACGACTGTCCACCTCCTCCTCCTCGCAAGGAAAGGCGAGTCTCCCCGCCGCCTATTGACCATCCGACTCTCGGCGACCGCCTTGGCCGCCGAGAGGGAGTCGGAGAAAACAACGCCCGCCACCAAATCGACCGACTTCACCGATCCCTGGCGCTGGAAGAAGAAGACGAGTTGGGTCCGCCTTGTTTCTGGCCCCGCATTCGAGACGAGCCCTTTCCCAAAGGGTTCACGCTCCCAAGAGACACGCCCAAGTACACCGGCTCCGTGAAGCCGGAGGACTGGCTGGTTGACTACTCCACGACCGTCAACATAGCGAATGACAACAAGCGTGTCACCGTAAAACACGTTCCGCTCATGCTCCAGGGCACAGCCCGGACATGGCTGAACAGCCTGAAGCCCCACAACATCAACAGCTGGGTCGACTTCACCGATGCATTCGTCCACAACTTCACAAGCACGTACAAGCGTCCTCCCAAGCCTCGTCAGCTTTCCTTGTGTATGCAAGGCCCCAACGAGTCGACTCGCGACTACCTCACGCGTTGGGCCGAGCTTCGGAACTCCTGCGAGGGCGTGCACGAGGTGCAGGCTATCGAGTACTTCACCGCCGGGTGCAGAGAAGGCACCCTCCTCAAGCACAAGCTCCTCTGCGACGAGCCAGAAACCCTCGACAAGCTGCTGATCATAGCAGACAAGTATGCCACGGCCGACTCCTCCATGAAGGCGGAGATTCAAGTTAGCGCGACTGGCAAAGTGGCCCCTCAGGCTCCTAGAACTCCGGCAGGAGACGCCAGTCGGCGGCAACAGCAGAACGACCACAAGCGCAAGGCCTCGTAGCCGGCTTCCAGTAGTCGACAGGTGGCGACAGTTGAAGACCAGCAGTCGGATGGGCCGCCTCCACCCAAGCGACAGAAAGGTGGCAAGCCCAACTGGTTGCCGGCTTTCTCATACGAGCAGACTCTGGATAGTCCTTGCAAGTTCCATAGCAGCGCGAAGCCGTCGAATCACACCACCTGGAAGTGCCACTGGCTCACCAGGATCGCCAAAGGAGACGGCCTCTTACCTCCCCCTCCTGCTGGGCAGCAGCCTCCGCCTCCGCCCCAGCAGCCGGCTGTTAGGCCAGTCGGCGCAGTACAAGACGAGTACCCTGAAGAGCACGGAACCTACGTGATATTTACCAGTGTGGCTGATGATCAACGCAACAGGCGGCTGCAGCGACAAGAGGTGAATGCAATAGCATCAGAGACACCAGAGTTCATGCACGGGTCCGAGAAGCCTATCAACTGGAGCAGAGTTGATCACCCAGAGGTGATGCCGAGTCTGGGCTCTTATGCCTTGGTCTTGGATGCCACCTTTGCCACCGATAGACGAGCTTCTCATTTCTCGCGAGTTCTGATAGACGGAGGCAGCAGCATCAACATCCTGTACAAGGACACCATGGAGAAGTTAGGAATCAAGCAAAGACAGCTTCAGAACAGCCGGACTGTGTTCCATGGCATTGTTCCTGGTTTTTCCTGCTCACCAATCGGCAAGATCCTGATGGACGTCCTCTTTGGAGACAAAGATCACTTCCGTCGAGAGTCAGTTTGGTTTGAGGTGGTGGATCTCGAGAGCCCATACCATGCATTACTTGGCCGACCCGCCCTGGCCAAGTTCATGGCGGTCCCCCACTACGCCTACCTCAAAATGAAGATGCCCAGTTCCAAGGGGATTCTGACCGTAGCCGGCGACTACCGGAAGTCGTCTGCCTGTGCGGCTGAGAGTAGTCGGCTGGCCGAGTCCCTGGTGATCGCGGCCGAGAAGCGGCTCCTTGACCGGGTTGTGGCGATGGCCGGCAAGCAGCTAGAGGTGTCGCCTAACCCCAAGGAGTCGAAGGCTGAGGGTTCGTTCAAGCCGGCCAAAGAGACAAAAAAGATACCCTTGGATCCGGAGCACCCAGAGAGGTACGCTGTCGTAGGCGCAAACCTTGACAGTAAATAGGAAGGCGAGCTCGTCGATTTCCTCCGTGAGAATCGGGACATCTTCGCATGGTCCCCCAAAGACATGCCAGGTGTACCGACGGAATTCGCCAAGCACAAGTTACATGTCCGGTCTGATGCAAAGCCGGTCAGGCAGCCCTTGCACCGCCTATCGGACGAAAAGAGAAGAGTTGTCGGAGAAGAGATAGCCCGAATCCTAGCAGCCGGCTTCATTATGGAAGTATTCTTCCCAGAATGGCTAGCCAACCCGGTCCTAGTACTGAAGAAGAACAAGCAGTGGCGAATGTGTATTGACTACACAAGCCTCAACAAGGCTTGCCCCAAGGACCCGTTTGCTTTGCCAAGAATTGATCAGGTGATAGACTCCACAGCCGGATGCGAGCTGTTGAGCTTTTTGGATGCATATTCAGGATATCACCAGATCAAGCTGAACCCGGCTGACAGACTGAAGACCGCCTTCATCACACCGTTTGGAGCCTTCTGCTACCTCACCATGACGTTCGGCTTGAGGAATGCCGGCGCCACCTTTCAGCATTGCATGCAGAAGTGCCTTCTCAAGCAACTCGTCAGAAACGCCCACGTCTACGTGGACGATGTGGTGGTGAAGACGGAGAAGCGTGGAACACTGCTGGAAGACCTCAAGGAGACCTTTGAGAACCTGCGCCGATTCCAGATCAAGCTCAACCCTGAGAAGTGCGTCTTCGGAGTACCAGCCGACCAACTCCTTGGTTTCCTGGTCTCTGAATGCGGCATAGAGTGCAACCCTGTAAAGATCAAGGCCATTGAGAGGATGGAGGTACCCAGCCGACTGCTGGACGTGCAAAAGTTCACCGGCTGCTTGGCGTCCATCAGCCGATTCATCAGTCGGCTGGGCGAGAAAGCTCTCCCCTTATACCAGCTCATGAAGAAGACCACTTTTTTCGAGTGGAACCACAAGGCGGATGAAGCTTTTCTCCAGTTGAAGAAGATGCTGACTACTCCACCCGTTCTGGCGGCTCCGACTCCTAAGGAGCCTATGCTCCTGTACATCGCCGCCACCAGCCGGGTAGTCAGCACAGTCATTGTAGTGGAACGCAAGGAGGAAGGCAAGGCACTACCTGTCCAGAGACCAGTATATTACCTGAGCGAAGTGCTGTCGACCTCCAAGCAGAACTACCCCCACTACCAGAAGATGTGCTATGGCGTGCACTTTGCCGCCAAGAAATTGAAGCCTTACTTTCAAGAGCATCCAATCACTGTGGTCTGCACGGCCCCATTTGCCGAGATCATCGGAAGCCGAGATGCTTCTGGCCGAGTGGCCAAATGGGCCATAGAGCTGGCTCCCTACACCATACATTACCAGCCCCGCACCGCCATCAAGTCACAAGCACTGGCCGACTTCCTCGTCGACTGGGTCGAGACCCAGTACCTACCTCCAGCGCCTGACTCCACCCATTGGCAGATGCATTTTGACGGCTCCAAGATGCGCACCGGCTTGGGAGCCGACGTTGTCCTCACTTCTCCTAAAGGCGACAAGCTCAAATACGCACTGCAAATCCACTTTGCCGCCTCCAACAACATCGCCGAGTACGAGGCGCTCATTCACGGGCTCCGGCTTGCCAAAGAACTTGGCATTCGCCGGATCCTGTGTTATGGCGACTCGGACTTAGTGGTCCAGTAGTCGACTGGCGACTGGGACGCCAAAGATGCAAACATGGCGAGTTACCGTTTTCTCATGCAGCAACTCAGTGATATTTCAAGGGGTGCGAGTTCCTCCATGTGCCAAGAAACGACAATGACCAAGCAGACGCCTTGGCACGAATCGGTTCTACCCGCCAAGCAATACCATCCGGCGTCGCCCTTCAACGCCTCCTCAAGCCGTCTGTCAAGCCTTCACCAGAATCAGACTCCATCTTTGTGCCGGCTCCCCCCTAAGAAGTCGGATCCGACTCCAGAGCCCTGGCAGACGGTACGGGGATTTTGGCAGATGGCTCCAAAGCCTCCACAGTCGAGGCCGGCCCAGGGACTGCAGAACCCGGCCCGGGGACTGCGGCGGCCGGCCCGAAGACTCCAGAACTCGGCCCAAGGGCTGCACCAGTCGGCCCGGGGACTTCATTAATACAGCAAGCGGTTGCTGACTCCAGCCCGCCGCCTCCCAGCCCAGCCGCCCTCGTCCAAGTCGCAGTTCTGGCAGTCGAAGAAATAGCAGCACCCTCATGGGCCCAGCCCATCCTCAAATTCCTGGTGAGCAAAGAGCTGCCGACTGATGAGACCTTAGCTCAGCAAGTACAACGCCGAGCGGCAGCCTAGACCATAGTCAACAGAGAGCTGGTCAAGCGCAGCATCACTGGTGTCTACCAGCATTGCGTAGAGCCAGATCAAGGCCAAGCAATTCTCAAAGACATCCATCAAGGCGAGTGCGGCCACCATGCGGCTTCAAGAGCACTTATCGCCAAAGCTTTCTGACACGGTTTCTTTTGGCCAACGGCCTTAGAAGAGGCCAAGGAATTGGTCCAAAAATGCAAAGGTTGCCAGAAGTTCCGCTCCAAGCCGCATCAGCCGGCTTCTGCACTCAAGACCATCCCCATTGCCTGGCCTTTCGTAGTTTGGGGCCTAGACATGGTGGGACCATTCAAGACGGCACGAGGTGGCTTAACTCACTTACTTGTCATGGTGGACAAGTTCACCAAGTGGATTGAAGCGAAGGCAATCAAGAAACTGAATGGTCTGACTGCCATGACTTTCATCTCCGACATCACAATTCGGTACGGCATACCACACAGCATCATTACCGACAACGGCATGAATTTTGCCAAAGGTGCCTTGGCCCGTTTCTGTGTGACATAGGGCATCCGATTGGACCTAGCGTCCGTCGCCCATCCACAGTCAAACGCCCAGGTGGAGCGAGCAAACGGCCTCATCTTGTCCGGCATCAAGCCCCGACTGGTTGAGCCTCTGGAGCGCTCGGCTGGCTGCTGGCTCGACGAGTTGCCAGCCATCCTCTGGAGTCTGCGCACGACTCCAAACAAGTCAACCGACTTCACACCTTTCTTCCTCGTCTACGGTGCTGAAGTCGTCATCCCAACGGACATAGAGTTCGATTCCCCACGAGTCACATGTACACCGAGGAAGAAAAAGAAGAAGCACGACAAGACGACGTTGACCTGCTGGAAGAGGGCCGGCTGTTGGCACTCAGCCGGTCCAGCATCTACCAGCAGAGCCTGCGCAGATACTACAACAGGAAGGTCAGGCCGAGATCTTTCCAGAAGGGCGACCTGGTGCTCCGACTAATCCAGCGAACAGTCGGCCAGCAAGAGCTGTCGGCGCCTTGGGAAGGCCCCTTCATCATCAGCAGAGTGCTGGACAACGACTCCTACTACCTGATCGACGCTCAGAAGCCCCAAGCACGCAAGAAGGACGACTCCGGCAAAGAGACAGAGCGGCCATGGTATGCAAATCTCCTCCAAAAATTTTACAGTTAAACGCATTATGTATCACGCTACCTTTTGTATTAAAAGTACCAAGACTTCGGGCCCCCCAAGAAGAGCTCGGGGACTGCCCTCTTTTATCTATATGATAAGAAATATGCCTTCGAGTATATTACTCTTTGTTATGCCGCTTGGCACCGGGTTCGACTAGTCGGCCCGGGGACTTGCCGTCCTGCGCTATGAAATGCTTCTTGCAGCCGGACAAGTAGTGTGTGGCGTCTAAGCCGTCTCCTGCCAGAAGTCGCAGCTCGCAGAGTGACTATCTGGTGGGCAGGAGTAAGAAAGAATGGGCGTCCACATGAAAAATGGCTAAGGACTCAAAGCATAAACATAGCTTAAGGCCGGCTTCCAGCCTTTTTTTCACAAAACCAACTCTTGAATAGTCGGCTTGCCGCCTTCTATCCGACTTGTTAAACAACTCTAAAAACGACTAAGTACTTGCCTTCCCAAAGTGACCAAGAATTTGATCCAGGAGCAGTCCGCAGAGCGGCTGTCCGACTGACAAAGACGGCAACTGAGGGAAGACGGCAAAGGAAAAAGCCAAAAGAGCAATGAGCAAGAAAAGATAGAAGTTAGATGAATATTTACATAACAAAGGCCCTTGGCCGAATCTTCGAGCATAATTTCAAAATACACCCCGCGGGTGGAATTGTGTGAATTAACAAGTTCTTCAAAGACTATTAGAACAGATAAAACAATGACAAGGTGGCAGCCTAGGGGGCGGCAGACGGGTTTGGAGGATCGGAGGAGACGGCAGTGTTGGATGTTGGGGCGGCCGGCTTGGCGGTCTCGGCTTGATCACCTCCGGCGGCAGTCGGCTCGGGCGGGCACGGCTCGTTGCTGGAGGCGCGGTCGAGCTGAGGCTGGCCGTCCGCTCCGTCTTCCGGTGTCTCTGTCTCGCTTCCGTCCTCCGCCTCGTCTTCCTCCTCGATGCTGGAGCCGATCACCTCTGCTGAGTCCTCGCCGTAGTCGGGGTTCAGCCCAGACCACTCCAGCGGTACCTCCCCGCCGTCTTCAGCCCGCTCGGGGACAAAGATGCTGGTGTCGGTGTACTCGGCGATCGCCGCCGCACGCTTGACAAGGGCGTCTTCCACGGCTGCCAGCTCCGGCTGGGCCTCTGACCGGAGTGTGGCCAGCCGGTCTAGGTCCAGCCCCGGATACCACGCCTTGGCGAATTCCAAGGCTCAGCGCGCTCTGGCCCGGGCCGAGGAACCCTTCCAGGCCTCAAGACGGCTAGCCGCGACCTCCAGCCAGTCGGCAGTCTGAATGGGAGTGCGTGGAGCCTGCACGTCTGGCCACAGGGCGGCGATTGCTTGGGCGCCGACACGTTGAAGCCGGCGCAGCATCTGGTGGGCTGGCCGCAGGCGAGCCCCAATGCTTAGAATATGCTCGTCAAGGGTCCGAGGGGCATCAGCGGCGATCTCCGCGCCATCCTCCCTCCGCTCCTCGCGGTCGGCCTTGATAGCTTGAATGGCGGCCTGCGAGTGGCCGCGGAAGAAGTCTGCCAAGACGGAAAGAATGAAGAACATGTCAAAAAACCAGGAGTCGGCTCGACCTATAGTCGGCGCTCGAAGAAGGAAAGCAAAGAAGCTCACCGTCGATGAGGTCCTCGATCTCGTGGAAGCCGGAGGCCAGCATTGCCTCCTTGTCGGTCCAGGAGGAGCGCTCACTCGCGAACTCGGCCAGGAGGGGGGCCTCCGCCTCTTCTGCCTCCTTCTGCGTCTCCGTAAGCAGCTCCTTCTGCTCTGCCAATTGTGCGGCCAGCAGATCACGCTCTGCGGCGAGCTTGCTGCACTCCTCCCCCTTGGCCCGCAACGCGGATTTGGCTTCGCTCAGCTGCTGTTGAAGAGTGGTGTTGGCCTCTGAAGAGAAAAAAGAAAGAAGGCGTTAAGTCATCAACGAAGAAGGTCGCCGGGGAGATTCGGCCCGACAGTTCAGTAGTCGGCCCGAATCTCGGGTACTACAGCCCGCGGGTGCGCCAGCGCGCCCCTGCAAAGAAGAAAAAGGACTCACTCTGGCTCTCCGACAAGTCGGCGGTCTGCTTGCCCAGCTCTTCAACGTTACGGTTGAAGGCGGTGACACGGAGGTTGTGATAGTCCTACAACAAGTATTTCAGAACAAAGGTTAGTACCCGGAACTTACCAGTTGGAGTTCCGGGCCGCCTGCTCAGCAGCCGGCCCAAAACTCGGGGACTACACCCAGTGGGTGCGCTGGCGCGCCCCAACAGAGAAGATCAAGAAAACAGGGATAGAGGAGAAAGTGTACCCGGATGGCTGCCCGTGACGCCAGGTGCGCCTTGGTGCAGTTTTGGATGGCGTCGCTCTCAGCTCACAGCTTCGTCTGGACATCTAGAAGCGCCTAGTTCAGCGGGCCCGTGCCGCCTCCTCGCGCCCACCCAATGGGCGCGACGCTCGTCGCTTCGGCGTCTGGAATCGTCGAGCTAGCGGTGCCGGTCTCCAAGAGGCATGGCGCCGAAGTCGCCTTCTCAAGACGATAGCGCGTTGGCGAGCCGACTTGAAGGAGTAGCCTTGCCACGGCCTTGTCTTCAGTCGGCGGCAAGGGCGGATCCGCTGGCTGTTTGCCTTGCGCGCTCCTAGACGGCGGCGGGGGCGGCTGTGGCGGCGCGACCGCGTCCGGCATGGGGGCGTCGCCACTGCCTCTCTCCATGATCGGGAACTCGCCGCCGGCTTCCCTTGACTGCCCCGTGAACTCCAGGGGTAGCGGCGCGGAGTTCAAAGGGGTGACGAACACCGCCGACCGCCGGGGCGCGACTTCCTTAGCCGGCCGCTTTGCCGCAGCGGCGGCCTCGACCGCCTCCAGCTTCTTCAGGGTGGAGGCCTCCGCCTTCTCGGCCTCCGCTTTCTCCCGGCGGGCGGCCTCGTCCTCCTCGCGCTTCTCCTGCGCGTTTCGCTCCGTCGCCTCCCGAAGGTCGGCGGCGGGGTCAATCCGCCGAGTGGTGGCAGACGTCTCCACCGACCCCATAACGGAGGCGGCGGCAACCCTCTCAAGAGTGAGGGGAGCCCTGAGGCGAGAAAAGCATATGAAAAACTCAGACAAGATCAACAAAGAGAAAATAAAGATAAGGGACGGAGGCGCTTACGCAGAGACCAGCGGCGGCTTCTTCACTTCCTTGCGGAAGCGGTTGGCTTTCGCGGCCGCCTCTTCCCACTTGGTCGCGGCGGCCGCTCCCTTGAACTTCTTCGACCAACCACCGAGCGTACTCGACCCGGCCCGGTGCTTCTTCGCACCGCCTTAAGCGTCCAAGCCGGCGGAGGAACTCGCGCTTGGCTGGCCGGCCTTTGGCTGGCGACGCAGGGCGACTTCTCCCTTGGCCTCGTCGTCAGGCCAGTCGGCGAAAGTGGCCGAAGGCCTGGAGCCGCCTGCTTCTCCTCCTCCTCCCTCGGCGTCGGCCTCCATGGCCGCCGCCCCCAAGTCAGGGTCATTGACGTCACTCTCCGCCCGATCGGGGAAAAACTGACGAGCCGGCCCCGCAGTGCCGGCCGAAGGAGGGACGAGAGGGTTCTGATTCAAAACAAAAACGGTCAGACTTGACAAGTCGGGCTCGGCAACAAAAGAAACAGAAGAAGAAGGAAGACGACTTACAATAGGCGGGGGGTTGGCGCGCGAATACGGCTCCTTGCCGAACCGCCAGTCCACCGAGAGACCGCAGTTACTGTGTTTGCCACCTCCGCATGAGGCATGTCCTTGGAGCACATCCGACTCGGGTCCCGATGACCGCTCATCTGGCAGATTAGGTGAGGTCGGCCTTGGAGTGGGAGGACTCGGCGCGCCACGAAGGCGGCCAGCAAGTCGGCCCCGGTCAAGCCCTCCGACTGCGTTAGCACTCGGAGTCACGCGACGGCGGTGGCACCAGCGGGAGACAGTGTCTTGGCTTGGTGTGACCAGCTGGGGAGCCTTCCAGCCGGTGCGACGGCTTCGTAAGCCGACAGGATAACTCAGTCGCCTTCTTGGGCGACGTTCTTCACATAAAAATAGGACCGCTGCCACATCTTCACCGACTTAATCAGTGCGATGGTGGGAAACGGATTGTCAGCCACTGATCTCTGCATCGCGATAAATGCACCGCACTGGGCCGGCACGCCGGCGACGTGTGTGCCGAGCTTGGACTGGAAGAACTCACCCTAGAGCTCGATGGTGGGGAGAACGCCGAGGAAGCCTTCGCACAGGGTGGCGAAGGCAGCCAGCAGCACCACCGTGTTCGGAGTAAGGTGGTGCGGCTGGAGCCCGTGGAACTCCAAGAAGGAGCGGAAGAAGCCGCTCGCCGGTAGCCCCATGCCGCGCATAAGGTGCGAGCAGAATATGACCCGCTCGCCCTCCTCCGGCGCCGGCGATATTTCCCCCTCCGGTGTGAGGCAGACTCGCACTAAGTCCCTGCCGGGCAGCCGCCGTGTCTGGCGGAGGACCTCGATGTCATCGTCATCAACCTCGGAGCCATCCCACACTCCGGAGCGTACACCAGGAGGTGCGGCGGCGGAGGAGGAGCTCATCGCTATGGGCGTGGCGTGGTTCAGAGCAGCAGCGGCGAGAGGAAGAAGAAGCAAGAAGGAGCGAAAGGGAGTGGGGAGAATGGGCGCGCGTGCTTCGCCGCCCCCTCCCCCGCCTACTTGTAGGCTCGTGGGCTGAGAAGCCGAGGGGGCGGTCGTGGGATTAACTGCGCCCGGGACCCCACAACCCCCACGATTTACCACACGAAGTTACCACGTGCAATAACCGCGCGGGAACCCCAACCGTCCGCGCGGCCACAACGGATCCGTTCGCATGCCGAGGCGCGGTAGTGGCGGGCCCCGCCTGTAGGCCTGTCTCGTCGCGCGCGTGGGTGAGCAGACTAGCTCAGCCACGTGGCGCCTCGCGACGGGTCCACCACGGGCGGCAACCCGGAAGCTTATCAGGCACACCGCCTGAACTCTGCTGTGACGTTCAAACTTTTTTAGGGGCAAGTCGGCCTTGAGTAAGTCCGACTCCAACTAGTCGGCTTGACAAAGGACGGCTAGCGAGGCCCAGATCCAACCGCCGGAGAGAAGAAACTGTTGAGGCTCCTCGACATGTCGCCCTCGGAGCCTCACCAGCTTCGGGGACTACTGTCAAAGTAATGGGCCACGGATAGGCTAACCTAGGCCCAGAACCTTTCAAGACATTGAGGCAGACTGCGCCCCTCGAGACCCCAGGACAAAGAGCCGCCTTCTGAGAGTTGGCGGCGAGGCGGCCGACTGCCCACTCACAGCCGAGTGGCAGGGACGACTTCAGGATAAGCCGACTCCTGACTGGCGACTTCTAGAGAAGCCGGCCTTGGGGAGTCGGCCCGCGACGCCAACAACCCCCATGCCCTCATAAAGAGGGACGGGACAAGGAGTGGCCATAGTAAGGTCCACTCCCACCCCTTTTCCAAGGGCAGGCATGGCTACAGTACGCCGTACCAGCAGAGATCTCCGCGCGGCGCGACACTATTGCCATGCCGGCCCTGATGTCAGCCACAGAGGGCGGAGTCCTGTGCCCACGATGGCCTGCCGGTACGACCCAGGGATGATGGGTCCCACCAGTTGGCGGGCGTACGAAAGACGGCAAGAGCGCCACCAGTCGGCCCGGATGGGAGTTGGCCACCAGAAGTCGGCCGGCCCCTCCCACGGGCCCCATGCTCCATTAATCAGACGCGACAGGTAGTGGCCACTGTGATCGCCCGCCAAAGGACGGAGCTGTCGCCACGATCTCATGACCGAGCCTGCGTCATTAGAAGCACAGCTACAGTAATCTACAGCCGGCAAGACCCGCCCGCGGCGGACGCTGCCTGTTGGCTCCGTACCGAGCCAGTCGGCGGGGCCCACCAGTCGGCGGGCCCCAGGAGTCGGCGGGTAAGACGACGGCCAGAGAGACTGACGGCTGGGCCCGTGCCCAGCTGGATTACCATTGTACCCCTGGGGGGTAGGCCTATATAAACCCCCCAGGGCATCCATGCAAAGGGTTGGAACCCATTAGCACTAGACCAGGTCATATAGGAAGGAGAGAGCTAGCCTTGCCTTCTCCGACCTCTAGGAAACAGCTCGAGGAGCAACCGTATAAACACTTTGCCATAGTGATCATGCGGAGACCCCGCAGAGCAGCAGTAGGGGTATTATCTCCCCGGAGAGCCCCGAAGCTGGGTAAGATTCGCCGGCGTGCATGCCTTCGTCTTATCCCGTTTCCAGGCACCGGCGACGTTCTACTCGCCCCCACCATGATAAGCCATCCTTTGGCATATGTCACACCCAACCCCCGACAGTAACCATAGTAATTGTGTGTCTAACACCAAGGGGAACCCTGAGGAACCACCCTCGGTGGATTCCACTCGATGTAATCATCAAGGTGAACGTAAGAGGAACCACCCTCGAGGTTCACTCTTGAGGGGTTGCACGACAGAGTCGTATCGGAAGTGATTAAGGAGGAAATCACCCTCGATGACCACGACCGAACAACTACACTACAGAGATCTCATCGGGAGTGATGTATGAGGTATCACCCTCGGCACTCGATAATAACTCTGCAGAGTCGTACAACTAGGGGGTGATGTGTGGTGTCGGGGCCTGGACGTCGATCACGTTGATCGAGTCATCGAACATAAAGCGGGGCAACAAGGACAAGGTGGGGGTCACTGATGGATCACTAACCAACCTATACTAAGCAGTTTAGGATAAGCAGGTGAGGTAATAATAAGCAGGTAACAAAAACAGGCTATGCATCAGAGTAGGATCATACAGAAAGCAGTAGCAGTTCTAATGCAAGTATGAGAGAATGGAATGGGCGATATCGGGATGATAAAAGGGGAGGCTTGCCTGGAAGCTCTGTTGTAAAGGAACAAGTGTCGTCGTCGACGTAGTCGATCATCGGGGCATCATCGGCCTCGAGGTCTACCGGAGAGAAGAGGGGAAAGAAACAGATGCAACACTAAGCATGGCATGAGAATAGGCAGAGCTAGGGGATGTTCTAACGCAATACTACACGTTGCGGACGGAGAGGGAAATCATCCGAAGAGGTTTTCCGGTGTTTGGCGTTTTCCGGACAAACGAAAGAGAGGGGACGGTTCCATGTTCAACATGCTAGGGGCATGTGATGGATGAACGGACCATGTATTCGGATTTGTTGGATTTTTCTGAGCAACTTTCATATATAAAACTTTTTCATCCAAGTTACAGTTTATTTTATATTAAATTTTCAAAGTTTTAAACATTTTTTGGATTTATTATTATTTCGAAATAAAAACAGAATATACATTTGTCACCTAGTAGTACTCTAGCCAGAGTGTATTACATGGTGGGGCCAGGGGGTTCGGTCAACAGTTGACCGTCCTGTATGACTAGTCAACAAGGTCGAAGGGGACCCACAGGTTAGTGACACATGTTATATTTAAAGGGATATTTAGGAGAAGGGTCCCACATGTCATAAGCTATAGGCTAACTAATCAAATAATTAAACTAAATAATTACAGGGACCGCGCCTGGCATAGACTAAACTAGTCCCTACTCTAAACTACTCCTAATTAACCGGCCGGCCATTAGTACAGCCGTGCCTCACGGCTGGGCACACATGTGCAAGGCGCATGGTAGCCATGGCCGGGAGTACACAAGGCGCCCAGCAGCAGGCGCATGCAAGGCGCGCGAGCTGTGGGCATGGAGCGCACGCAGGGCATGCGAGAGAGGGCGTAGGGCGCGGCCCTGGCGGGCACGCAAGCAGGGGCTTGCGGCAGTAGCGGCGGCTTGGAGCAGTAGCAGTGAGCAGTAGCGGGAGGCGCAACAACCACGCACAACACGTACATGTACGCGGAAACGGAGCTCCGGCCGTGGCGGCATTTGACACGTAGGGGCACGGATCGAGGGGGAAAAGTAGGGGAAGATGGAGGAGGAGCTCACTGCAAGCTCGATGGCGAGGTCGGGGAGGTCGGAGGTGGATTGGAGTGGCCGGAATCGACGGCGGACGACGGCGATGTACAAGATGAAGATGGTGGAGATGGCGAGTGTACAGACCGTCCCCGCTCGATCCGGTCCTCGGGATGGACGAAGTGGACCGTGGCGGTCCTCCTGGGCGTCTTCTCACGGTGCGGGGAGCACGGTGGTCGCGGCGATGGCGATGACAGCAGCAGTTTCACGCAGGATTAGACAGAGAGCGAGGGAAAGGGGGAAGTGGGGTTAGGGTTTGCCTGGGGGTCGCGGGGTCGACCTTTATGCTCCAGGGGAGCCGGGGGATGGGCGGCACGCGGCATGGCACCCAAGGACATAGATTTGATTTTTCAACCAATTTATATGCATTGGATCATGTACATGTAGTTTAAATTTGAATTATGCACATAAATGCATTGAAAACTCAGTTAATACATAAAAATGTCAAACGAACTCCGAAAAATCACAAAAATTCACACAACACTCCTGTTGTTCTATGTTGACACGTTAAAAAATTTGAAAGCAATAAGAGGCAATAAATATTGTTTCGTCCCCAAAGGTGGGTTTCCTTACCGAAAACTATCATGCTTGTTGTGAGAAACTCCGGTTTGTGAGAAGCATATACCCAAACCTGTCCAAATGGGACAATTTTCTTTTACCAAAGGCATGTTGATGCCGCTCCATAATAGCATGCCAAGTTTCATGAATTTCAGACGAGTTTTGGATTTACTAGAATTTAAAAACCAGATATCTCAATGTTTTGCCCGCAATCAACAGTGCCATGGTGTTTGAAATTCATTCTCATTTCTTGCATGGGACCTAAGCATGCACCCATAGACATATATTTGATTCTTTAACCAATTTATATGCACTGGAGCATGTGCATATAGTTTAAATTTGAATTATGCACATAAATGCATTGAAAACTCAGTTAATGCATAACAATGTCCAAACGAACCCCGGAAAATTGCAAAAATTCACACAACACTCCTGTTGTTCTATGTTGACACGTTAAAAAATTTAAAAGCAATAAGAGGCAATGGATATTGTTTTGTCCCCAAAGGTGGGCGTTCCCTACCGAAAATCATCATGCTTGTTGTGAGAAGCTCCGATTTGTGAGAAGCATATACCCAAACCTGCGGATGAACAGGATGTAGGGGATGACCGTGGGGTGGGTTGGGTCTGCCCTATAGACTAAAGGCCCAACTATACAGTATGACTTTTCCCTATTTTTCATTTTTCTGTTATCTGTTATCTATTTAGCTGATGTTTTCCACTTTGTTCAGATAGCAAACAATTTTTGTTAGATGTCAAACTTGGCACATAAATACTAGATGTTATTCTTGGACTGCACAAAAAGCCTGGGTCAATAGTGATTAACTAATTTTGTGTTTGAATTTAAATGGTTTCTTATAGTGCTGCTGGACCACTTAAATATTTTTCTAGGGAGTAATTGGTGAGTCAAATGATGTTGGTTTCTTCAAGAAAATTTCTTAATGAATATTTTCAACCCAACAAATATTTTTATTTTGGGGTTTCAATAAATATTATTTTTACTTTATTTTAACGTTGATTTTGACTTGAATTTTGATCAAGTGATCATTGGCTTAACAAAAAGGTGATGGCATGGCACCATTAGTGTGAGGTAACTGTAGCATGACACTGGGGGTGTTACATGGACCTCACGCATCAAATTATCTATCATGCATTTTTTTTAAATTTTTTAGTATTTGTTTTGAATTATTTTTCTTCATGTGTAGATGAGCCTGGGCTCAGAAATGGTTATTCAATCGGATATGAAATACATAGATGTGGAGGACATAAATTGAGAAGTGCCCATATCTACATCTGTTTCATAGTTTGTGCAATGATCTACGTATCCACTTTACATGCTTCCTGTATGAATATAGGATATCAAATACGAAATACACGAATGTGAGTGCCCTGCCCAATCAGTGCAGGGCCGGGCCGTCATCACGGAGGAGCCAGGAGCCCCGGGACCCAGTGTCAATGACAAAAGGAGGAGCGTGTGTTCGCGCTCCTTTTTTCTTTCCTTTTGCAAGTTAGAGTGTGTGCAGATTTTGGGCTCCATATATCTGAATAACTTTTTTTTAAGTCAATTACACTGGTGGTGTTAGAACTTGACATAAACGGTCAATTTGATGCTAGAAGTTGCGATGTATATTAAGGTGGTGCAAAAACTTGGCTTGAGCTTGCAAATACGGTGCTTATCACGTTAGTATATGGAGAAAGAGGAGACCATGATTCGAACACGAGACCAAGGCTACAAAGAAAACATGTCAAACCAGTAAGCTATTCAATTTACAACATCCTGAATGAATAACAATCCCATATGTATTAAAAAGGGACGCATCTAAAGTTCTAAATGGGTTGCAGATATTGCACCACATTTTGTGGAAGCTTCTTTTTTAAGATGTTTATAAAATACAAGAAAAAAATTATGTTTAAATATTTTTGCCCTATAAATTTAACTCAAAAAGTCATGATTAGTAAATAAAAACATTTAAATATACACCCACATATTATATTAAATATTTAGTTAAACCAGACATTTAAAATGTAAACTAAATTAACTTGTTCACGTATAATTTCAAAACAAATTCGTATATTTAAAATAATATTTATGAATTGTAAAAATGTGTATATAATTTAAAATAGTATGATTTTTTAAAATTACATCTAAATTTTTATTTTTATTTTATGAACATGTCAATAATTATAAGCACATTTGTTTAGTTTAATTTTTGTATAATTAAAAATATTCAAAATATTAAGTTTTACTATTCATGAATATTGAACCGTGTATCATATGCAAAATATATAATGTTTTTGAATATAAGTCAGGAGTAAAAAATATACAAATGTGAATATTTATAGATATTAAGTAAATGTTTGTATTCATCATTTTTAAATTTAAATGTCCGTGTGTGAATAATTTTTTTGTATTCATTAAACATTGTATCTAATATACATTTAAATGTCTGTGTTAACTAAATATTATATATAGGGTCACGCTATTCGTCACCCTGAGTGAGGAATTCTTATTCCTCACCCCAGCCTATCTCCCACGTCCACTATTCAAAACATAAGAAACAATATGTGAGGTAAAATTACGACAAGACTTTTTTATTTTCTTTTGGCATGTGGAAAGAACCGTAAGACTTGCGAGGTAAATTTACCTCACGCATCTATACTGCTAAAAGAATTGGGAGAAGACCAGATCGTGGGAGGACTCTGCCATTTTCCGAACGATCTCCGCCAGTCCACCGCCGCTATGCCCGACCAGTTTCGCACGCAGCTGCGGCAGTTCCCCTTCTCTAGAGGCCAGCGGAGCAGGTCATTCTATCCATGCGGCCGCGAACCTGCTCCGGTTGATTTGCTGAAGAAGTCGTCCCACCGCCTGGATCGAGTTCAACGATAGCGACGGCATCAAGTCTGACCTCGACCTTAGCGCCAGGTCGCCCGGTCGTGTTGATGCACTCCGCGAGCTCGGGGACTGTATTTCTCTCCCCTCCCACCCCTCACCTCCCTGATTGAAAGGAACGCAAGATTTCACCGGCCATTGAGTCATCATGGTCTATGCATCATCGACCTCCTCTTAAGTTTGGTCGCTCCTCCTACTTCATGCGCCCATGAGCTCGAGGTCTGCCCCTTGGCTCTCTCGAACATGGACGACTCCATTCCCCTGGTGATATTCCTACCTATTTTGGATATACTAAAGCTTTTTGTGATGTCAAGACTCAAGACGTCATCTTTGTGTGTTACAAGATTGACATCTTTATGATGGGGCAATTACTTCTCAAGGAATTACTCGAGCCTGTTGTAATGAGAACATAATGAAATTACCATGTTATGTGAAATTAAAATGCTTGTGTTAAGGTTTGGTAATACCATAATCTGTCCTGCTGCGTGTGCCACAAAGCTAGCATGGTTGCGACCTCAGCATGTAGCTACTTGCAGTTTTTCTGCAGCTTGTAGTTTGGGTACTCTAAATGTTAATTTTGTTAGCTAAGTTCTTCTATTGTTTCCTGATTTTCATGGGGATACCAATATCCAATTCAGGAAGAAAGGTATTCGTCTCCAGCTAGTGTTCTTTCTTGATGTTGTTCCCGTAAATTTGTTCAGTTCAATCTTTTTGTTGTAAGGGATCCAGGTGAGGCGTCACTATATAAGTAAACTCTAGTTACTGTCATCAATGATGATGAACTCCATCAAAACACACTATTTTTTCCTTTGCAGAATTCCCTTTTGTGAATCGAGTTTAGTTGTATAGCCTGATTGCCTTATCAAACTCAATGAATTTTCTTTATTGTTTTTTGGAAGGTATAGACAATTTTTTTGTTCTAGAATATAGCTTTGTACCACAATAGATGATGGCAAATCTCACTGTAAATACACTTGTATTGTTCATAAAGGTTCTTGTTCTATTATTCAGAGTCATACCTGCAGGCTGCAGCTAGTAGCTCTTTCAAACATTATTATAATGTTTCTACTTAATGTAGATTCTGGAGGTGCTGCTAAATTTTCCATACCTTCCAAGGATTGTGTTGCATGGAAGCATGTGGAGCAGTATTGCAGTAAAGCCGGGATGCTCATATCACCTACTAAGAACGAGCACAACCACAACCATGTGTCACTGATCGACCGGTCAATGCTACCCGCGAATCCAGAACCCTAACTGAAGCTGCCAATGCCATAGGAAGATGAAGAACTCTAAATTTTTATGCCATGAATTGAACATGTCATCCAACTCTTCTACTGATATAATTTTGCATTGGTTGAAACCTGGCCACGCTGTACCGTGTACCGTGGCTGGGTCGATCGACCGGGGTGAAGAATAAGTAATTCTTCATCCTGGGTTACTAATAGACTGTGGTAGGATGGATTTTCCCTATATATATATATATATATATATATATATATATATTTATATATATATATAGTGTTACTATTCATCACCGAGGATGCAGAATAAGTTATTCTTCACCCGAGGTAATCTTACGATTATTTCATAATTAAATTACGTTTGCAATTGAAATAGTTACATACCTATAGATTCATTATGTAAAATTTGACATAAGAAAATAAAAATATAGGTCAGAAGACAAGAAAATTTGCACTTTATGTGTATTTTACACTATGTTTTGACGTTTGTAATTTTACATAACATAAAATATTTTTTACAACGATTATATATTTTTTTACGGTCTCTTTTTACGTCGGAAATAAGATAAAATTTACGGAACGTAAAAATACGGGGCATTGATGGTAAAATAGAGGGGGATGAAGAATAACTCTTCCTCACCCAGGGTGACGAATAGCGTCGTGCTATTCGTCACCCTGGGTATGCTATTTGTCACCCTGGGTGAGAAATAGTTATTCTTC
>NC_057812.1:138312598-138395564 GCF_018294505.1 Triticum aestivum
AAAAATATTTTATGTTATGTAAAATTACAAACGTAAAAACATAGTCTAAAATACACATACACTGCAAATTCTCTTGTCTTATGACCTATATTTTTTATTTTCTTATGTCAAAATTTACGTAGTGAATCAATAGAAATGTGACTATTTAAATTTCAAACATAATTTAATTATGAAATGATTGTAAGATTACCTCGGGTGAAGAATAACTTATTCTGCACCCTGTGTGATGAACAGTAACACTATATATATATATATATATATATATATATATATAGTGTTACTATATAATATGTTTATGTACTTGAATGATTTTATTTACCTAATATTGAGAACACATAAATATCGGAACATAATTTTTAATACTTATGTTTTTAAAATATCTTATAAAAATAGCTTGACGAAAATGGGCCGCAATATATGCAGCCCACTGATGCTCCACATGCGTCCTTGCTAATATTTGTATGGTTGTTATCAGTGCTGTGCATATCAACGTGTAGGGTGTGTAGTGGTTAACCTGCTTTTTGTAGCCTGGTTCGAAACCTGCACGGAATGTTTTTTCTGTAAATATTGATAGGCGAGACCCACTGGGCATAAAGAGAAAAAAATGCCACGTCCATATGGTCTTTTTTTTCGAAAAAATATATTCTGAGAGGTTTTTCTTCATGCTTCATTCGCTGACAGCGAACCCCACACGCCTAGTTAGCATAGATTATATGTACAAAATGGGATAAGCACTATATTTGCACGTCCTAGGCAAGTTTTTGCATCACTTTAATGTACACCACAACTTCTAGCACCAAAGTGATCATTTGTGCCAAGTTCTAGCACCATTGGTGTAATTGACTCTTTTTTTAGTGAAATGGGGTTTATTGACCACGTGGCCGATGCTGGCCATGTTGGAGTTGATGTCCTTCTCCGCCCGCTCCTCCCTGGGGTAGCTGTGCAGGTTGACGTGGACGAGGTAGTCCAGCCGGGACCGGTAGCAGTTTCTCTGCTGCCCCTCGGGCATGACCTGCACCGAGTAGCCGTCGAGCTCGGACTGCTGGCTGGCGATGGCCGCCACGCGGTCCTCCGGCGAGGCGAAGCCCAGGCACATGTCGGCCATGACGGTGGAGGTGGTGACCACGTCGAACTGCAGGTCCGGCGCCGCGGCGTGGATGGCGGAGCGGACGAGGGCCGTGATGTCTGCGACGTCGCGGCCAGCCGGGTCGGGGGTGATGAAGGCATAGTCGGAGGTATGTCTTGACTTGGCGTAGATCTTTCCGGCAACAGCGTCAGAAATGGCTAGTTGTCGGGAGATCAAATCTATACTCGACTTTGCGTAAGCCTCCCCGGCAACGGCGCCAGAAATCCTTCTTGCTACCTCTTGAGCACTGCGTTGGTTTTTCCTTGAAGAGGAAAGGGTGATGCAGTAAAGCAGCGTAAGTATTTCCCTCAGTTTTTGAGAACCAAGGTATCAATCCAGTAGGAGACCACGCGCGAGTCACCTCGTACCTACACATACAAATAAGAACCTCGCAACCAACGCGATAAAGGGGTTGTCAATCCCTTCACGGCCACTTGCAAGAGTGAGATCTGATATAGATGATAATAATACGATAAATATTTTTGCTATTTTTATGATATAGATTGAAAGTAAAGATTGCAAAATAAAATAGATGGAAACTTGTATGATGGAGAATAGACCCGGGGCCATAGGTTTCACTAGTGGCTTCTCTCAAGATAGCATAAGTATTACGGTGGGTGAACAAATTATTGTCGAGCAATTTATAGAAAAGCGAATAATTATGAGAATATCTAGGTATGATCATGTACATAGGCATCACATCCATGACAAGTAGACCAAAACGATTCTGCATCTACTACTATTACTCCACACATCGACTGCTATCGCAACATGCATCTAGAGTATTAAGTTTATAAGAACAGAGTAACGCCTTAAGCAAGATGACATGATGTAGAGGGATAAACTCATGCAATATGATATGAACCCCATCTTTTTATCCTCGATGGCAACAATACAATACATGTCGGTTCCCTTCCTGTTACTGGGATCGAGCACCGCAAGATTGAACCCAAAGCTAATCACTTCTTCCATTGCAAGAAAGATCAATCTAGTAGGCCAAACCAAACTGATAATTCGAAGAGACTTGCAAAGATAAACCAATCATACATAAAAGAATCCAGAGAAGATTCAAATATTGTTCATAGATAAACTTGATCATAAACCCACAATTCATCGAATCTCGACAAAGACACCGCAAAAGAAGATTACATCGAATAGATCTCCAAGAGAATCGAGGAGAACTTTGTATTGAGATCAAAAGAGAGATAAGAAGCCATCTAGCTACTAGCTATGGACCCGAAGGTCTGAAGTAAACTACTCACACATCATCGGAGGGGCCATGGAGTTGATGTAGAGGCCCTCCATGATCAATGCCCCCTCCGGCAGATCTCCGGAAAAGGCCCCAAGATGGGATCTCTTGGGTATAGAAGGTTGCAGCGGTGGAATTAGGGTTTCGTGGTGCTCCTGGATGTTTGCGGGGTATATGGATATATATAGGAGGAAGAAGTAGGTTGGTGGATCAACGAGGGGCCCACGAGGGTGGAGGGCGCGCCCAGGGGGGGGGGGGCGCCCCCTGCCTCGTGCCCTCCTTGATTGTTTCTTGACGTCCACTCCAAGTCTCCTAGATCACGTTTGTTTCAAAAATAACGCTCCTGGAGGTTTCATTCCGTTTGGACTCCGTTTGATATTCCTTTTCGGCGAAACTCTAAAATAGGCAAAAAAAAACAGCAATTTGGGTTGGGCCTCCGGTTAATAGGTTAGTGCTACCTCTTGAGTACTGCGTTGGTTTTCCCTTGAAGAGGAAAGGGTGATGTAGTAAAGTAGCGTAAGTATTTCCCTCAGTTTTTAAGAACCAAGGTATCAATCCAGTAGGAGATCACGCTCAAGTCCCACGCACCTACACAAAAAAATAAGAACCTCGCAACCAACGCGATAAAGGGGTTGTCAATCCCTTCATGGTCACTTACGATTGTGAGATCTGATAGATATGATAAGATAATATTTTTGGTATTTTTATCATAAAGAGAAATAAAGATGCAAAGTAAAATAAACGGCAATAGAAATAACTAAGTGTTGGAAGATTAATATGATGGAAGATAGACCCGGGGCCATAGGTTTCACTAGTGGCTTCTCTCAAGAGTATAAGTATTACGATGGGTAAACGAATTACTGTCGAGCAATTGATAGAATTGAGCATAGTTATGAGAATATCTAGGTATGATCATGTATATAGCATCACGTCCGTGACAAGTAGACCGAAACGATTCTGCATCTACTACTATTACTCCGCACATCGACCGCTATCCAGCATGCATCTAGAGTATTAAGTTCATAAGAACAGAGTAATGCTTTAAGTAAGATGACATGATGTAGAGGGATAAACTCATGCAATATGATATAAACCCCATCTTTTTATCCTCGACGGCAACAATACAATGCGTGTCGTTTCCCCTACTGTCACTGGGATCGAGCACCGCAAGATTGAACCCAAATCTAAGCACTTCTCCCATTGCAAGAAAGATCAATCTAGTAGGCCAAACCAAACTGATAATTCGAAGAGACTTGCAAAGATAAACCAATCATACATAAAAGAATTCAGAGAAGATTCAAACATTTTTCATAGATAAACTTGATCATAAACCCACAATTCATCGGATCTCGACAAACACACCGCAAAAGAAGATTACATCGAATAGATCTCCAAGAAGATCGAGGAGAACTTTGTATTGAGATCCAAAGAGAGAGAAGAAGCCATCTAGCTAATAATTATGAACCCGAAGGTCTAAAGTAAACTACTCACACATCACCGGAGAGGCCATGGAGTTGATGTAGAGGCCCTCTGTGATCAATGCCCCCTCCGGCGGAGCTCCGGAAAAGGCCACAAGATGGGATCTCTCGGGTACAGAAGGTTGCGGCGGTGGAATTAGGTTTTCGTTGTGCTCCTGGATGTTTGGGGGGTACGTCGATGTATATAGGAGGAAGAAGTACGTCGGTGGAGCAACAAGGGGCCCATGAGGGTGGAGGACGCACCTAGGGGGGTAGGCGCGCCCCCTGCCTCGTGGCTTCCTTGGTTGTTTCTTGACACCCACTCCAAGTCTCCTGGATCACGTTTGTTGAGAAAATCACGTTCCCGAAGGTTTCATTCCGTTTGGACTCCGTTTGATATTCTTTTTTGGCGAAACTCTAAAATAGGCGAAAAACAGCAATTTGGGCTGGGCCTCCGGTTAGTAGGTTAGTCCCAAAAATGATATAAAAGTGTAAAATAAAGCCCATTAACATCCAAAATAGATAATATAATAGCATGGAGCAATCAAAAATTATAGATACGTTGGAGACGTATCAGTTACTCCCAAAAATAATATAAAAGAGTAAAAATAAGCCCATTAACATCCAAAATAGATAATATAATAGCATGGAGCAATAAAAAATTAGAGATACGTTGGAGACGTATCAAGAGGCGCCGGCGGGGAGGCGGGAGCTTCCGGGCAGCATCTTGCTCGCAGTTGCCTTTCTCTCTCTCAACACCGACGGCTGCGAGCAACCAGAAGACAGGTATGCAGTGGAGCGGGACTGCGGGAGGAGTCTGATGGAGGTCCAAGGGAAGGATGTGGCCGGCTTTAAGCACATCACGACATCCACTCCAGCGTATGTTGGGGTGGTGGCGTTAAGTAAAGGAGATGTTGGACTGAGGGGGTGTTTGTTTCCAGGGACTTTTTGGTATAGGGACTAGAAAAAGTACCTTTTAGAGACTTTTTAATCAAACAGGAGGGACTGCTAGGGACTAAAAGTTGTTTTTGGGACTAAATGAAGAAGACTCTCAAGGAGAGTCTTTTTTGGGACTTTTCCAACAATGCCCCTCCCTACAGCCATTGCCTCGCCGCCCATACTGTTGTTTGGTTGTTATTTTTCTGTATACTAGGGGTAACATGGTCTTTTACATGTCATTTAATAACCTCTAGGGAGGGACTAGGGACTTTTTAGTCCTTGAAAACAAATAGGGAGGAACTTTTTAGGGACTAGGGACTTTTTAATTGGGACTCGAAAAATTCCTAGGACTTATGAACCAAACAGGGCCTGAAGCGGCGTGCGGGTTGAGCTGATGAGCCCTGGCTTTGCCTCAGTCGGGCATTGAAGATGACAAAGAGGCGCATGGAGTGGTCGTGTCATTCAGAGCCTCGGGGCATGGGCAACCAAAGGCATCTCGTAGGCCCTAGCCTCTAGGAGAGGTGTTGATTGCTGGTGCGACGGTATTTCAAAGAGTGCGGGATGCTGCTGGGATTCGCTGGGATTTTGCCGTCCAGCTCCAATGCAGCCGTTTGTGTTATATACTCCACTCTTTGGAGCATATCACGATTAGAATAAAATCATCACTTTACGAACATTTTGCATTGTGTACCAAACTAAAATTCTGACAGTGGAAAAATGTTGTGTAAAAAATAGATCTCGTTTTTTGAGAGTATGCCAATGACGTACCGTATTTTTATAGAAGGCAGAAATATTTACAAGAAGGTGTGAGTGATGTGAACATCACACAAATAAAGAGAAAAAACACCTACACCCACACCTAAAACACAACCTACTCTCTCACAAACTATCTAACGCCCCAGCACCTAGTCCGGCGTCCTTCCACTCTTTGCTCTCATACATGATGTGGTTGTGTAGCTCGTCCACTGTTTTCAGTTGATTTATTCGATTGAACACCCTTGCGTTTCTTTGCTTCCAGAGCAACCATGCCACTGCAATCACAAGCATGTCAAAAGCTCTCTTGTCAACCTTTAAGAAGCTTTGTCTAGCTTGTAACCACCAGTCCATCAGATTATCTTGCCCTTGCGGTTGGGGCACCTCCAAGTTCAGGCCACTCATGCATTTGTGCCACACTTGTCTAGCGTAAGAGCATTGGATGTGTATGTGTTCGGCATTGTCTTCCTCTTGCAGGCATGTGTAGCAAGCCGAAGGATGGTCTTGTAACCCATGTCGAGCTCGTCGATCCGACGTCCAAATCCGAAGTTGGACATTCAGCCGAATATCGTTTTGACGTGGCTGATAAGCAGACAGCGGTAACAACGCGGTGTTAACGGTTGCAAATTTTGTTTTAGCGCTCGGGACGAAGCAGCTGGGTCAGGCTTGCACGGTCACTCGTTAACTGGGCTTGCTCGTCAATTGAGTCGGTGCGTTCGCTCGATAACTGGCTCATTTACTCTGCTCCTTACCAAACCCAACCAAGTGGTCATTTGATCATACACAGCCGCATGTTCGGTTTCTCCTTCCAAAAAACTCCAGCATCGTCAGCCACTCCACTACATTCATTCACTCTCACACAGATAACCACCAGATTCTCCATGAAACTGTTGGGAACGCAGTAATTTCAAAAAAAAATCTATACACACGCAAGATCTATTATGGTGATGCATAGCAACGAGAGGGGAAGAGTGTTGTCCACGTACCATCATAGACCGTAAGCGGAAGCGTTATGACAATCCGGTTGATGTAGTCGTACGTCTTCACGATCCGACCGATCCTAGTACCGAAAGTACGACACCTCCGCGATCTGCACACGTTCGGCTCGGTGACGTCCCAGGAACTCTCGATCCAGCTAAGTGTCGAGGGAGAGCTCCGTCAGCACGACAACGTGATGACGGTGATGATGAAGCTACCGGCGCAGGGCTTCGCCTAAGCACTACGACGATATGACCGAGGTGGATTATGGTGGACGGGGGCACCGCACACGGCTAAGAGATCAATGATCAACTTGTGTGTTCTAGGGTGCCCCTCTGCCCCCGTATATAAAAGAGCAAGGGGGGAGGCCGGCCGGCCCCTGGGGCGTGCCAAGGAGGGGAAGAGTCCTCCTCCTAGTAGGAGTAGGACTCCCCCTTTCCTAGTCGAACTAGGAGGAGGAAGGGGGAAGGAAGAAGAGGGAGAGAGGGAGGGAAAGAGGGGGCGCCGCCCCCCTCCTTGTCCAATTTGGACTCCTCAAGGGGGAGGGGCGGCCAGCCCTAAGGCCCCCTCCTCTCTCTCTCTCTCACAAGGCCCATGTTGGCCCATTAGATCCCCCGGGGGTTTCGATAACCCCCGGCACTCCGATAATTATCCGGTGACCCCCGGAACTCACCCGGTATCCGAATATAGTCATCCAATATATCAATCTTTATGTCTCAACCATTTCGAGACTCCTTGTCATGTCCGTGATCATATCCAGGACTCCGAACTATCTTAGGTACATCAAAACACATAAACTCATAATACCGATCGTCACCGAACGTTTAGTGTGCGGACCCTACGGGTTCGAGAACTATATAGACATGACCGAGACACGTCTCCGGTCAATAACCAATAGAGGAACCTGGATGTTCATATTAGCTCCCACATATTGTAAGAATATCTTTATCGGTCAAACTGCGTAACGATATACGTTGTTCCCTTTGTCATCGGTATGTTACTTGTCCGAGATTCGATCATCGGTATCTCAATACCTAGTTCAATCTCGTTACCGGCAAGTCTCTTTACTCGTTCCATAATGCATCATCCCGTAACTAACTCCTTAGTCACATTGCTTGCAAGTCTTATATTGATGTGCATTACCGAGAGGGCCCAGAGATACCTCTCCGATACTCGGAGTGACAAATCCTAATCTCGATCTACGCCAACTCAACAAACACCATCGGAGACACCTGTAGAGCATCTTTATAGTCACCCAGTTACGTTGTGATGTTTGATAGCACACTAAGTGTTCCTCCGGTATTCGGGAGTTGCATGATCTCATAGTCATAGGAACATGTATAAGTTATGGAGAAAGCAATAGCAACAAACTAAACGATCGCCGTGCTAAGCTAACAGTGGGTCAAGTCAATCACATCATTCTCTAATGATGTAATCCCGTTAATCAAATGACAACTCATGTCTATGGTTAGGAAACATAACCATCATTGATTCAACGGGCTAGTCAAGTAGAGGCATACTAGTGACTTTCTGTTTGTCTATGTATTCACGCATGTACTAAGTTTCCGGTTAATACAATTCTAGCATGAATAATAAACATTTATCATGATATAAGGAAATATAAATAACAACTTTATTATTGCCTCTAGGCATATTTCCTTCAGTCTCCCACTTGCACTAGAGTCAATAATCTAGATTACATTGTAATGATTCTAACACCATGGAGTCTTGGTGCTGATCATGTTTTGCTTGTGAGAGAAGCTTAGTCAACGGGTCTGCAACATTCAGATCTGTATGTATCTTGCAAATCTCTATGTCGCCCTCCTTGACTTGAACGCAGATGGAATTGAAGCGTCTCTTGATGTGCTTGGTTCTCTTGTGAAATCTGAATTCCTTTGCCAAGGCAATTGCACCAGTGTTGTCACAAAAGATTTTCATTGGACCCGATGCACTAAGTATGACACCTAGATCGGATATGAACTCCTTCATTTGCTGCTTCCGAAGCAGCTATGTACTCCACTTCACGCGTAGATCCCGCCACGACGCTCTGCTTGGAACTGCACCAACCGACTACTCCACCATTTAATAAAAACACGTATCCGGTTTGTGACTTAGAGTCATCCGGATTAGTGTCAAAGCTTGCATCAACGTAACCGTTTACGACGACTCTTTGTCACATCCATATATGAGAAACATATCCTTAGTCCTTTTCAGGTATTTCAGGATGTTCTTGACCGTTGTCCAATGATCCACTCCTGGATTACTTTGGTACCTCCCTGCTAAACGAATAGCAAGGCACACATCAGGTCTGGTACACAACATTGCATACATGATAGAACCTATGGCTGAAGCATAGGGAGTGACTTTCATTTTCTCTCTATCTTCTGAAGTGGTCGGGCATTGAGTCTGACTCAACTTCACACCATGTAACACAGGCAAGAACCCTTTCTTTGCCTGATCCATTTTGAACTTCTCCAAAACTTTATCAAGGTATGTGCTTTGTGAAAGTCCAATTAAGCGTCTTGATCTATCTCTATAGATCTTGATGCCCAATATATAAGCAGCTTCACCGAGGTCTTTCATTGAAAAATTCTTATTCAAGTATCCTTTTATGCTATTCAGAAATTCAGTATCATTTCCGATCAACAATATGTCATCTACATATAATATCAGAAATGCTACAGAGCTCCCACTCACTTTTTTGTAAATATAGGCTTCGCCAAAGGGAAACGTTTACAATCGGCACGCCGGCCGAACACTCGGCTGGTCACGTCCATGCGCGTGCACTCCCAGCCATTCAAGGTCTGAAGCGTAAGGGTGGGGCCCCACCTTATCTTCTATCCTCTCTCTCACGCGTCCACCTCTCTTTCTCTGTTCTTTTCTCTCTCTCTCACGCACCCATCTCTCTTTATTTGTACCTTTCTCTCTCCCACCGCAGACATGGTCTTAGGCGTTCTCCTCGTCGGCGGTCTCTCACCGAGTGCCACCGCCGTGGGCCTCCATCAGCGACCCCTCCTCCGATCGACCTTGTCTCAACGTGGTGGAGCTGACGAGCGATGCATACGAGTCTTACCGGGAAAAACCCGCAACCTCGATGTGAGATGCTGGAAAGCCGCGACCGACACCTGTCGGCGCTGGAGAAGACGCACCCTCAAACTCCCATGGTGCTACAGTTGGCACCCACCGTTGCTGGAATGGTGGTCTCCATTTTCTACAACTAGCGGCACCAAAAAAGCTGGAATAGTTGGGAATGCGAGCTGCATCCGTGTTGATTTTTGCTGGAACTACGCTTGATTTTTGCTGGAACCGCAGTCAACTTTTGTTACATCCACCATGGCGGTGTTGGTCGAGACGACGGTGATGTTGCTTTTTTGCTGCAACCGTGTTTGAATTTTGCTGGAACCGAAGACAACTTTTGCTACAATCCACCATGGTGTTGGTCGCGGCGGCGGCGACGTTTTGTTTTGCTGCAACCGTTCCGGAGTTTGCTACTAGCGGAGGTGTCATTTGCTACTACTGGAGCTTCAACGACGACGACGGTGAGGCTGCGATGGCGAGGTTGCAACAGCGAGGCTATGGCGAGAAGGTTGCAAGCTGCAACGACGAGGCTGCTAGCGGTGACGACGAGGCTATGATGGTGAGGCTGCTACCCGATGACGGCAAGGTAGCAACCTGCAATGGTGAGGTGGGTTTTTTTGCTGCAACAGTCATCGGATTTTGCTACCAGCGGCGGAGGATTTAGCTACATCCGTCATGTTGGAGCTGCAACTCCGCGACGGCGGGGACCTTTTTTGTTGCAACAGTTGTCAGATTTTGCTACCACCGGCGAAGGATTTTGCTACATCCATTCAAAATGTCGTTTACTGGTAGCCGTCTGAAATCCCGTGCAGCGAGCATCGACGACGAGTGGCGGCGGTGGTGCATCGTGGTGTTGCATCAATGGAGCATCAACAGCGGGAGTTGCAATGGATCTCGCCGGAGTTGCAACCAGTCGGGGCGGAGCTGCAACCGGAATCGAAGAGCGGGGAAGTTTCTTCGGCGAGCAGCGGAGGGCTGCGGGGCGTCGGAGTGCGAGCGGCCGGCAGCCGTTTTTCCCTCGCGGAGCTGCACACGGGAGGCTATGGCATGTGGGGGCAGAGGTGGGTTTTTTTCCTGAGATTCGGTGGGAGGTAGAAGACGAGTCAAGAAGGGGGAGAGAGACAGATCGGACGACAGATAGAGGTCAGATCGAACGACTGTGGCTGGACCAGCCCAAAACTAGCGCCGGCGCCTAGCGTTGCCCTTCACCAAAAGTCTGTATAAAACCATATGCTTTGTTCACACTATCAAAGCGTATATTCCAACTCCAAGAAGCTTGCACCAGTCCATAAATGGATCGCTGGAGCTTGCACACTTTGTTAGCACCTTTTGGATCGACAAAACCTTCTGGTTGCATCATATATAACTCTTTTTTAAGATATCCATTAAGGAATGCAGTTTTGACATCCATTTGCCAAATTTCATAATCATAAAATGCGGCAATTACTAACATGATTCAGACGGATTTAAGCATCGCTACGGGTGAGATGGTCTCATCATAATCAACTCTGAACTTGTCGAAAACCTTTTGCAACAAGTCGAGCTTTGTAGACAGTAACATTACCGTCAGCGTCAGTCTTCTTCTTGAAGACTCATTTATTCTCTATGGCCTGCCGACCATCGGGCAAGTCAACCAAAGTCCACAATTTGTTCTCATACATGGATCCCATCTCAGATTTCATGGCCTCAAGCTATTTTGCGGAATCTAGGCTCATCATCGCTTCCTCATAGTTCATAGGTTCGTCATGGTCAAGTAACATGACCTCTAGAATAGGATTACCGTACCACTCTGGTGCGGATCTTACTCTAGTTGACCTACGAGGTTCGGTAGTAACTTGATCAGAAGTTTCATGATCATCATCATTAGCTTCCTCGCTTACTGGTGTAGGAATCACCGGAACTGATTCCAGTGATGAACTACTTTATGATAAGGGAGCAGGTACAATTACCTCATCAAGTTCTACTTTCCTCCCACTAACTTCTTTCGAGAGAAACTCCTTCTCTAAAAAGGATCCATTCTTAGCAACGAATATCTTGCCTTCGGATCTGTGATAGAAGGTGTACCCAACAGTCTCCTTTGGGTATCCTATGAAGGAACATTTCTCGATTTGGGTTCGAGCTTATCAGGTTGAAGCTTTTTCACATAAGCATCGCAGCCCCAAACTTTAAGAAACGACAACTTGGGTTTCTTGACAAACCACACTTCATAAGGTGTCGTCTCAACGGATTTAGATGGTGCCCTATTTAACGTGAATGCATCCGTCTCTAAAGCATAACCCTAAAATGATAGCGGTAAATCAGTAAGAGACATCACAGATCGCACCATATCTAGTAAAGTACGATTACGACGTTCGGACACACCATTACGCTGTGGTGTTCTGGGTGGCGTGAGTTGCGAAACTATTTCGCATTGTTTTAAATGAAGACCAAACTCGTAACTCAAATATTCTCCTCCATGGTCAGATCGTAGAAACTTTATTTTCTTGTTACGATGATGTTCCACTTCACTCTGAAATTCTTTGAACTTATCAAATGTTTCAGACTTATGTTTCATTAAGTAGATATACCCATATTTGCTCAAATCATCTGTGAAGGTGAGAAAATAAAGATATCCGCCGTGAGCCTCAATGTTCATTGGACCACATACATCAGTATGTATGATTTCCAATAACTCTGTTTCTTGCTCCATTGTTCCGCAGAACGGAGTTTTAGTCATCTTGCCCATGGGGCATGGTTCGCAAGTACCAAGTGATTCATAATCAAGTGATTCCAGAAGTCCATCAGAATGGAGTTTCTTCATCCGCTTTACACCAATATGACCCAAACGACAGTGCCACAAATAAGTTGCACTATCATTATCAACTCTGCATCTTTTGGCTTCAATACTATGAACATGTGTATCACTACTATCAAGATTTAGTAAAAAGAGACCGCTTATCAAGGGTGCATGACCATAAAAGATATTACTCATATAAATATAACAACCATTGTTATCTGATTTAAATGAATAACCGTCTTGCATCAAACAAGATCTAGACATAATGTCCATGCTCAACGCTGGCACCAAATAACAATTATTTGGGTTTAAAACTAATCCCGAAGGTAGATGTAGAGGTAGCGTGCCGACGGCGATCACATCGACTTTGGAACTATTTCCCACGCGCATCGTCACCTCGTCCTTAGCCAATCTTTGCTTAATCCGTAGCCCCTATTTCGAGTTGCAAATATTAGCAACAGAACCAATATCAAATACCCAGGCGCTACTGCGAGCATTAGTAAGGTACACATCAATAACATGTATATCAAATATACCTTTCACTTTGCCATCCTTCTTCTCCGCCAAATACTTGGGGCAGTTCCGCTTCCAGTGACCAGTCCCTTTACAGTAGAAACACTCAATCTCAGGCTTAGGTCCAGACTTGGGTTTCTTCACTTGAGCAGCAACTGGCTTGCTATTCTTCTTGAAGTTCCCCTTCTTCCCTTTACCCTTTTTCTTGAAACTGGTGGTCTTATTGACCATCAACACTTGATGCTCCTTCTTGATTTCTACCTCCGCAATTTTTAGCATTGTGAAGAGCTCAGGAATTGTCTTATCCATCCCTTGCATATTATAGTTCATCACGAAGCTCTTGTAGCTTGGTGGCAGTGATTGAAGAACTCTGTCAATGACACTATCATCAGGAAGATTGACTCACAGCCGAGTCAAGTGGTTGTGGTACCCAAACATTCTGAGTATATGTTCACTGACAGAACTATTCTCCTCCATTTTGCAGTTGTAGAACTTATTGGAGACTTCATATCTCTCAATCCGGGCATTTTCTTGAAATATTAACTTCAACTCCTGGAACATCTCATATGCTCCATGACGTTCAAAACATCGTTGAAGTCCCGGTTCTAAGCCGTAAAGCATGGCACACTGAACTATCGAGTAGTCATCAGATTTGCTCTGCCAGGTGTTCACAACATCTGGCGTTGCTCCTGCAGCGGGTTTGTCACCTAGCGGTGCTTCCAGGACGTAATTCTTCTGTGCAACAATGAGGATAATCCTCAAGTTACGGACCCAGTCCGTGTAGTTGCTACCATCATCTTTCAACTTAGCTTTCTCTAGGAACGCATTAAAATTCAACAGAACAACAACACAGGCCATCTATCTACAACAACATAGACATGCAAAATACTATCAGGTACTAAGTTCATGATAAATTAAAGTTCAATTAATCAAATTACTTAAGAACTCCCACTTAGATAGACATCCCTGTAATCATCTAAGTGATCATGTGACCCATATCAACTAAACCATGTCCGATCATCACGTGAGATGGAGTAGTTTTCAATGGTGAACATCACTATGTTGATCATATCTACTATATGATTCACGCTCGACCTTTCGGTCTCGGTGTTCCGAGGCCATATTTGCATATTCTAGGCTCGTCAAGTTTAACTCGAGTATTCTGCGTGTGCAAAAATGGCTTGCACCAGTTGTATGTGAACGTCGAGCTGATCACACCCGATCATCATGTGGTGTCTTGGCACGACGAACTTTAGCAACGGTGTATACTCAGGGAGAATACTTATACCTTGAAATTTAGTGAGAGATCATCTTATAATGCTACCGCCGAACTAAGCAAAATAAGATGCATAAAGGATAAACATCACATGCAATCAATATAAGTGATATGATATGGCCATCATCATCTTGTGCCTTTGATCTCCATCTCCAAAGCATCGTCATGATCACCACCGTCACCGGCTTGACACCTTGATCCCCATCGAAGCATCGTTGTCGTCTCGCCAACTATTGCTTCTATGACTATCGCTACCGCTTAGTGATAAAGTAAAGCAATTACATGGCGATTGCATTTCATACATTAAAGCGACAACCATATAGCTCCTGCCAGTTGCCGATAACTGTGTTACAAAACATGATCATGTCATACAATAAAATTTAGCATCATGTCTTGACCATATCACATCACAACATGCCCTGCAAAAACAAGTTAGACGTCCTCTACTTTGTTGTTGCAAGTTTTACATGGCTGCTATGGGCTGAGCAAGAACCGTTCTTACCCACGTATCAAAAAAACCACAACGCGGTATAGTGATTGCTTTTTGATCTTCAACAATAACTCTGTTCATTGAATCCGATTCAACTGAAGTTGGAGAAACTAACACCCACCAGCCACCTGTGTGCGAAGCACGTCGATAGACCCAGTCTCGCGTAAGCGTACGTGTAATGTCGGTCTGGGCCGCTTCATCCAACAATACCGCCGAATCAAGAATCAACTAGTGATAGCAAGCAATATGTATATACACACGCCCACAACTCCTTTGTGTTCTACTCGTGCATATAATATCTACACATAAACCTGGCTCTGATACCACTGTTGGGCGAGGCAGTACATTCAAAAAATTTCCTACGCACACGCAAGATCTATCATGGTGATGCATAGAAACGAGAGGGGAAGAGTGTTGTCCACGTACCCTCGTAGACCATAAGCAGAAGCGTTACGACAACGCGGTTGATATAGTCGTACGTCTTCACGATTCGACCGATCCTAGTATCGGAAGTACGACACCTCTGCGATCTACACATGTCCGGCTTGGTGACGTCCCACGAACTCTTGATCCAGCTGAGTGTCAAGGGAGAGCTTTGTCAGCACGACGGCTGATGACGGTGATGATGAAGCTACCGGCGCAGGGCTTCACCTAAGCACTACGATGATATGACCGAGGTGGATTATGGTGGAGGGGGGCACCGCACACGGCTAAGAGATCAATGATCAACTTGTGTGTTCTATGGTGCCCCCTACCCCATATATAAAGGAGCAAGGGAGGAGGCCGGCCGGCCCCTGGGGCACGCCAAGGAGGGGAGGAGTCCTCCTCCTAGTAGGAGTAGGACTCCCCCTTTCCTAGTCCAACTAGGAGGAGGAAGGGGGGAGGAAGGAGAGGGAGAGAGAGAGGGAAACAGGGGGCGCCGCTCCCCTCCTTGTCCAATTCAGACTCCTCAAGGGGGGCAGCCCTAAGGCACCCTCCTCTCTCTCACAAGGCCCATGTTGGCCCATTAGATCCCCCGGGGGTTCCGATAACCCCCCGGCACTCCCATAATTATCCGGTGACCCCCGGAACTCATCCGGTGTCTGAATATAGTCATCCAATATGCCAATCTTTATGTCTCGACCATTTGGAGACTCCTTGTCATGTCCATGATCATATACGGGACTCCGAACTATCTTCGGTACATCAAAACACATAAACTCATAATACTAATCGTCACCAAACGTTAAGCGTGCGGACCCTACGGGTTCAAGAACTATGTAGAAATGACCGAGACACGTCTCCGGTCAATAACCAATAGCGGAACTTGGATGTTCATATTGGCTCCCACATATTCTACGAAGATCTTTATCGATCAAACCGCATAACGATATACATTGTTCCCTTTGTCATTGGTATGTTACTTGCCCGAGATTCGATCGTCGGTATCTCAATACCTAATTCAATCTCGTTACCGGCAAGTCTCTTTACTCATTCTGTAATGCATCACCCCGTAACTAACTCATTAGTCACATTGCTTGCAAGGCTTATGTTGATGTGCATTACCGAGAGGGCCTAGAGATACCTCTCCGATACTCATAGTGACAAATCCTAATCTTGATCTATGCCAACTCAACAAACACCATCGGAGACACCTGTAGAGCATCTTTATAGTTACCTAGTTACGTTGTGACGTTTGATAGCACACTAAGTGTTCCTCCGGTATTCAGGAGTTGCATGATCTCATAGTCATAGGAACATGTATAAGTTATGAAGAAAGCAATAGCAACAAACTAAACGATCATCGTGCTAAGCTAACGGATGGGTCAAGTCAATCACATCATTCTCTAATGATGTGATCCCATTAATCAAATGACACTCATGTCGATGGTTAGGAAACATAACCATCATTGATTCAACGAGCTAGTCAAGTTGAGGCATACTAGTGACTTTCTGTTTGTCTATGTATTCACACATGTACTAAGTTTCTGGTTAACACAATTCTAGCATGAATAATAAACATTTATCATGATATAAGGAAATATAAATAACAACTTTATTATTGCCTCTAGGGCATATTTCCTTCAGAAACTTCCACAGAAACCATCACCACAACAAGAAAACCTCCATCGCGCCATGGCGTTTGGCCTCGGGTGGGACCAGGCTCTGCAGGAGATCTTCTTCGGTGATAACAAGAAGCTCTCCTACGCGCATGAGGTCAGCACCTGGTATAGCGGTGTTGCAATCCTACAGAATCATGCACGCGCGGTGAGGGCCTGCGCCACGACGGAGGAGAGGTCACCATTTCCAGACCTCCACCGCCCACTCATCGAGAACTTGGTCTGGACGATGGAGAAGGCTAGGGATTCTCTGAATCCATTCCAGCGCTCTTGCTGGTACATGTACCAGAACTGCAAGCAACTCCGCCTGGTGGACTACGAGGTCGCGAGGGTGGTGCAAGTGGTGCCCCTCGCTCTGATGGAGAAGGAGCCGCCGTAATTGGAGCAGTAGCAGCGGACGAAAAAGGTCAAGATTGACACAAGCAACAGGAGGAAGAAGAAGAAGCAGCTCTGCATCTAGGGCCAGTTCATCGATCACTGCATCTTCATAAGCTGTAGCAAGAGTGAGTTTGATGCATCACCTAGGTCTTACAGATGGTGTAATCAGTTTATGCCTGAAGATCTGAACCAATATACAGATTCAGTTAGTTTTGAAACTTAATTGTGTGTTTGTGTCTGAAGAACTATGTGTGTATGTGTTTGAAACTCCTATATCTATCTATCTATCTGTCTATCAGTTTGAATGTTTGAAGTTAGGTACCTTTAGATTGTCTAAACTTTATGTAAAATTGTCTAGCTATCTTGTTGAACTATGTTAGCTAACTATCTGAACTTTATGTAAAGCGACTCCGAATATTGTCTCAAGTACTGCAAATTCCTCGGAATATTGTAAGATAGTTAGGTAAATAAATGTCACAATTTGGCAAGATGCTCATATTAGTTGAAGGTCAGTAAGGCTTGTAGTGTGGTGTTCAGGGGTTTACTGAATTCATTTTAACTGAATGTTAGTAGTGTTAACTGAAGATAAAATGTGTGCTCTAGGTGTCAATGCAAAGAACATGCCTAAAGTTTATTCAGTCAGTTTACTATGGAATTATGGAACAGAGAGTTTCTTCTAGCTAAGTATAGGTCCTTCAAGCCATTATGTTCCATAGTTCCATAATTTGATTGAAAAAAGTCTGAACATTGCAAGCTAGGTACACTTGCAGTCTTTAATCAACACAACATTGAAACCAGTTTGAACATTAAATTGAGCACAACTGCTAACACCTGACGTCAGTCAAATAACTTAAAATGATGTACACCGACTCACTCCTTTTGTGGTCAACTTGTCCACTGCAACACTCAACCCAAATTTAACTCATCTACCCACTACACAACACCCCGCAAATTCAGTAGTGGTGTTAGTAACATTCAGTGCACAAGAATAATTCAAATGTAAACTACATCTATCAACCAGTACACTAACTAACGCTAGAATAATTCACCATTGGAAGGCACCCAATTAGATAAAGTGAAAATCTATTTTCAGAACCCTACAATTCAGTCAAACAGGACATGAACATTCAGTTAAATCAAAACCCTAAATTCAGCATTTCAGTGAATCCAGTCAAACAGCAACAACAACAACATTTAGCTAATTCAGTCAAACAACAAAAACAACATTAAGTTAATTCAAGTTTCAGAAACATCATGAACCCTGAATCAGCAAACCCCAGTTTCCAAATCTAGAGCCCTAAAATTCCAGCAACGAAATTTGCTAATCGAGACAGGCATGCAGCTCAAGTAGGGGGCGGACCAAATGTTATATTTATTATTATGGAAATATGTGAAGTAAACTATATGCAATGTTTCATATTTGTAAAAAGTTGGCTGCCAGCCAGGCGGGGGGCGGACCAAATGCGTGGGCCGCACCGGCACCGCGTCAACAAAAGAGGTCAGACGACGCCACTTTGCCCGACCCAAACGGACAAAATCCAGACAAAATCAGACGTCCGTTTGGGGTTGCCCGTTGGAGTTGGCCTGATGAGATGCTTCACGTTCTCATATGCTCACCATCTCATATTTTAGATGGTAAAGGTTCCATTAATCCATGGAAGTCCATTTGTTGGAGCCGAGCTTACAAGTAAAACTGAAGAAATAAGAAATGTGCAATAACTAAAACACTTCAAAGTTTTAGATGTTAATTATGAAAATTATACCATCAAATGAACAACCACCATTTGTAAATTAAGTATTTGTATCTAAAATCAAATGGGTGCAATGCCAGAATGTCACACGCGAGGGCCAACAAACCAGAGCACCTAGCGAGGGTGAAAGCGTTACAGAAATTTGACCTTAGATTTTGGATTTCTCAAATTTGCTATGCGGTCCTAGACTTCTAAGATAAGCCTCGTGAACTAAAAATAATGGTTTATGAGGGTTCCATCTTTTTATTCTTGGCCGTGGGTAATCCTCCTTTAAAAAATCTTTTTATTCTTGAAGCAATGCTAAAGCTTTGTCTTTTCATTAAGTGAGCAAGGAGTAAAGAGCATGTACAAGGTCAAATTCAAAATGGACCAAACAGACGACTGCCCCTAAATGTTTCGCCCCAATGATACATCACAACCTAGCCTCTCTCTTTATATTTCCAAATAAAGCTATAGGCAAAGATGCAAAATTGCGGAAAAGTTGAGGATTCCTCATTCCAATCTCCCATGACGCAAGCTTAAGAAGATAAGCCAGGGCACTGTTTGGTCGCTCATTTAACTTGACCTCTTCGGTCCACCAAGTGTGGGTGGAGTCGAATGTTGCCAATTTCCAGGGTCAAGGTCCTCTGTCTTTGATCATGCAGAAAATTATTTTGTATATCGGCATTGGAATAGGATGTGCGTCGGGCTCTCAAGTGACATTTGCAAAGCTGGCAAAGGCAGGACATCCTCTGTTTTGCAATTTGTCATTTTCCAATCATATAAAATTGATTTTGAAGGTGCCCAAGATTTCACTATTTTTGTCTTGATCAAAGACGAAGTCAAACCAAGAAACTAGACATTGTATGCTGAGGGAGTGGATCAGCAAGTATTGGAGGCGAGCTTCGAAATGCAACGATATAAAAATTCTCGGATGTGCTCTGTGGATAACCCATAAGTCAAGCGCGTACTTTCTAGGTTACCGTGCAGAGCACGTGCACCTTACTAGTCAATCTGAGAATGCGCTCGTGCCGTGTGTCACCAATGACCCTAGGAAAGAGAGAATCGTCCATGGTTGCCAGCCCGTGCCGTGTGCCACCAATGACCCTGGGAAAGAGAGAATCTAGTCCGCGGTTGCCAAGGCTCGATCGAGACGAACACGAGTGTATGTGCCTCTTGCAACCTTCTCGAAAGTCCAAAAATTTCAAGTGTATCCCAAGTCCTGTAGTGGACACACGTCTATAGCATCTCTAAAGCCATAAATCTAGGCTTGACTGTGATTACCACCATCATGTTTTGTCAAGCTCAAAACTTCATTTAGGTCGCAAAATATTACCCAAGGAATGTTACTAAGTGAAGCCAAACCTTCTAGTGCATCCTAGGTTTTATATCTTGCAAACACTTTTGTACCTCTACATCGTCACACGCCAAACAACAGATCCCAATCCTTCAACTTTCGTGTCAATATGATACTGCGAGAAGTTTAAAACTTCTAATTTTATTTCTTTATTCGAAAACAAACAAAGACATCTGCTTCGACCTGGACTAGCAACAACAAAACAACTATCATATCCTAACGAGGCTGCAAGAGCTTCTACTCTAGTTTTACCAATCTGAGTCTCCACAACTCCTAACACCTCCGAGCAAACTAACTCATGAATTCGCGAAGTTCTCGGACTATCACGGCATCACCTGCACAATGATAGTTCCAATCCAAAAGACTCATTGGGTCTCGCGGCGCTCCACCTGGGAGACCGCGTTTGTTGAACCATTTTATGTCCCTTCTGAATTTTTTCTTCGCCGTCCTCGTATCAATGTTCTTCCCTGATGATGTAGAATATTGGCCGAGGTTCTTCTTGCTGCTTGTCTTAGAGTTCATTTCTTCTCGAGGGCTGGGGTTTGTGTTAATTGACTTGGTCTGCCTGCCCTTGGCCATGTCCACATATGTCTATTCCTCCACGTCCAGCCACCAGATCAACTCCAGCGGCCAAGTCACCTCGAACATGTCGTTTGACCCTCGTTTGTCAGGCCCAGGCTCATCAACATGCTCTCAAGTTCTTCCTCCATCGTACCAGTGGATGAAAATCCAATACCAGATGCCATCGCTAGTGATACTCGTGAACAAAACAAGAGAACCCTAGATGCAACTATAACCCGCCTGTGCCGCATAGATTCCAAGGTCAGGCAGTGGTGCATTGACCGCCCCATGATCGGTCTGAGATATGTTTGTGGTGAGGAACTAGTGGGGCGCTAGGGGAAAAATAGACTCAACTCCGACGAACTGAGGTAGATGACGACTCAGGGTGCGGGTGAGGTTCCTCCACTCATGAGGTGGGACTAAACTTCCCACCACCTTGTTATGACAACCCACGTGGGGCTTTGAGATTATAGGAATTATTTCACATATGGGCCCTACACCCATCTATAATTCAACACAAACTAGCAACTGTAATATAGCTGGCCCATAAAAACTCACTCCAGCACTTGTACGTGGAGGCAATATTTCATATTCGGCGCCTTAAGCGTCCCTTCCCCTGCCGGCCCATTTGTGTTTTTTTTCCTTTTTCTGTTAAACTTTAAAAAACAAGCAAGCATCGGGAGTCAAACTTGCAACCTATTCCATCAGTTCTAATAGCAATAACCAACTAGAAAACCTCATCGGGTGTGCCCATTTACTTCCTTTTCTTCTTTTCTTCTGTTCACGGTTCGCTGCTTCGTTTTCTAGGCGGTTTATATTGCAATTTTTTTCTTTTTTCTTTTTTCTTGTTTTTGTTCTTTTTATTTTTTAAATGCGTGAAAATTTAGCAAATATGGAAATTTCAATTCATGATCTTTTTTCAAATTCACACACTTTCCTTGAAAATTTGTTTTTTTTGGCAAATTTGATGAACATTTTCCAAAATTGATGAACTTCTCTTCAAAATGGATGAACTTTTTTCCCAAAATTGATGAACCTTCTTTCGATTCGATGAACTTTTTCTCAAATCTGATGAAGATTTTTTTCAAAACCGTTGAACTGTTTTGAAAATCAATGATTTTTTTCCAAAAAGATGAAGTTTTGTCAAATTTGTGAACTTTTCTGAAAAATTGAAGAACATTTTCAAATGCATGAACTTTTTCTCAAATCCATGATTTTTTTTTCTCAAATTCTTGAACTTTTATTCTTAAAAATTGAAAAAGTTCACCGATTTTGCGAACCGTTGGCCATGTAACACAGTAGTTTTTTTTCTAATATTTGAGACAAGTAGTACACAAGTTTTACTGTTTTTTTTAGAGGGATGCCCATGGGGCGCATTTTATTAATCAAATGAGAGTTACGTCAACCAAAAGGTCTGAAAGAATAAAGCTAGGAGGATCGTCATCCCAATCCACCTCTACTCTAGAATCATAGAAAAGCCTAGCTAAATTATGCGCCGCTCGATTAGCATCCCTTCGACAATGTGAGAACTTCACTGATCCAATATCCCGGACTTTGAAAAATCAGTCCGCCAATATTGCGGTGTATGGGCTCCAGACTTCAAATGGTTCCCTTCCATTAACTCAAGTGAATCAGATTCCAGGATAATATTAGAACAGCCAAGGTCCTGCAGCAAAGCAAGACCTCTCCGTAATGCAATGGCTTCAGCGGTAGTGCTATTCAAAACATTTGAAAAAAGCGATGTACGGTCAGGCATTGCTTCCCCATTAGAGTTGCGAAGAATTGCCGTTGTAGCTCCAGAACCATCATCAAAGTATGTAGCATCTACATTCATCTTATACATATGATTTTGTGCGTATCAGCGGTAACTGGAGACTTAGCAAAATTCAATGTGTTCTTGGTAGGCGGCGGGGAAATGTACCACGCACCCACACTTAAAAGACTCTTTGAAACCCAAGTTGCTAGAGTTAGAGGGTGTTTGGATACGTTTTGGTCTTATGACTAAAAGTAGTGAGATTAAAACTTGCTAACTCCACCCATGCTTGGATCCAAATACTAAAGAGACTAAAATCAAGTTAATAAGCATTTATTATCCTCCAAACCCTTCAATCCAGAACTCGCTTGTGTTAAAGGAGAGGAGTTAAATGAGGAGAGAGAGGACTAATCCATATTTTAGTAAGGGTACCTCTGACTAAAATATTTTAGTCTCAAGATTAGTTTTAACCTCTCTTTAGTCAGGGGTGCTTGGAACTTTAGCCTCTTGAGCGAACAAGCACACGGTAGCTGCTTCTGTCCCCCCCCCCCCCCCCCCCGGCCCTCGCGTCGCCCCCCTGGGCGACTCGGGGGCGACTAGGGTTCCGCGGCCGCCGCCACCCCCCTCCACTCCCTTCTTCCCCTCGCCGCTACCGGAGACGGCCGCCGGGAAGCCTGCGCGGGCGCCGGTGAAGGTGGCGGCGAGGATCTCGGCGCTCCATCCCCTCTCGGAGGCCTGCGGTTCCTGGGGCGGCGGCCCCAACCGGAGAGGCGGCGGCGTCGGGCGGTGGGCGGCGTTCGCAGGGGGGCTGGCCAGTGTGCCTGGCCGCGCGGGCGGCGGGTGGTTGGTGGAATCCGGCCGCGGCGCGAAGATTCTTCGTCAGATCTGGAGGTTCGAAATCCCTTCCCGGCTACCTCTCTCTCGCCGTCGGCGGTGGCTTGTGATTTGCTCTCTGGCCCTGGCGTTGGTGCGAGTTGGTGGCCAGCTAGGGGACCGGGGGAAACCTTGGCCGGTCCGGCCGGTCCGGCGGCGGCAACGCCCAAGGGCGCTGCTTTCCTCCATGGGGGCGCAGCCGAGGTCCCCTGCTTCCACCCCGACCCACCCTGCCCGGGTGAAAACCTTATATCCTCTCGGATTTGGCGGCGGCGGCGCCTTGCGCGCCGTGACCTTGCTGGAGGCGCCGTTAGGGAGGCGGGATGCGGTCGGAAGGCGCTGCAGGTGAGGGACGGAGCTGCCTCCTCTTCATCGTCCGATTCCACGAAGCGTATTTCCACCTAGCTGGGCATGGACCGTGGCGGAGCGGCCGGCTAGGGATATCCCAAATTGAAGTGGCCGCACTATGTCCACCTTCCGATGTGAGGGCGGCATTCTTCGAGCTCTAGGGTGAGCTCCTCGAAACCCCGACGGTGCGGCGCCTACGAGCCATGGCGAGGGGGTAGGGTCCCTCTTCGGTGATTGAGATGGAAGATGTTGTTCCCCTTCTTCTCTAGGTGTTCCTGGAGCATGGCCATCTTTGAAGGTCGGATATGCCCTGCTTTGCTGCTCTGCTTTTCCTCATATGATCCTAGTGTGGAGTGCTCGGCCTTTGCAAGCTGTAATCTTAATTTCCTTTGCATTAGCTGCTTGTGGAGGTTGTAGTTAGCGTTTCAGTCCAGTGTTCCCATTGTATCCTTCTGACCGCTGTAATTTGGTTGTTTGCTGTAACTCCTGGCCGGTTGATGGCTTTGTTAATTCAAAGCCGGGCTCCTCGCGAGCCTTCGTTCTAAAAAAAAAACTTTAGCCTCTTAAAGAGATTATTTTTAGTGAGACTAAAATAAGTCCCTTTGCATCCCATCGATAAACTTTCCTTGATTATCTCCATCAAGCCCAGAGACATCCATATCTGTATCTCCTTACTTTTCTTGTTTTGCGGGGAAGCTCACTGCAGGTTATAGGAGGTGGTACTATTGGGCCGCGGCCTGCAAAGCTAGCGAGCGCCAAAGGAGCTCCCGTGCAGGGCATCCTCATCAGTGCAACATCACGGCTGAGTTATGATTCAGAGCTCTTCTTCTGCTTCCTCTACGTGACCGACGATGTGCTCACCGACACGGGCCCGATTGAAGGGTCGTGCAGTTGTTTTGATGGGTACCGGTCGACATGCAAATAAGGATAAAAATACAAAACAAACCTTGAACTTGAGAGCATAGTGCTGGTGCTCTGGTGGTGGCGATCAGGAGCACATAGCGGTGGGGTGGAGGGAGTTTGGTGTGGGGTGAAGAAATGGAATGGAAGGGAGGGCTTATCAAACTAGAGTAGCTCGAGAGGAGTCATTCACTCCGGCCAACGGGGGCGGTGGCGCAGTGAAGGAGAGATTGGACCGAAGCGGCGTGCGGGGGATTCCGCGTGCGTGTTGAGTTCGAGGCCACTTTGCCATCAACAGAGCGAGTAGTAATGGCCGCTCCCACTGCCATGAGAACGGGTTTGCCTCAGTTGGGCATTTGGGGGCACTCAAGAAGACAAGGGGCGCATGAAGTGGTCGCGCAGGGCCTCACGCTCAGGGTATGGGCAACCAAAGCATCTCGTAGGCTATATAGCCTGCGTGTAGGTTTTTAGGTGGTGACAGGGGTCGATACCGCACTTCACACGATACCATGATAGCACGTCTTAAATTTTAAATTTGCAAGTTTTTCAAAATGAAAAAAAATGTGTAGTTTGTGGTTCCGTCCTTCTGCAAAATAGTGCTACTGCTACCGAATTTGCATAGGAGCACTCGGCGACTACGCACACTGAAATCTACCCATCAATTCTCATCGGGATCCGCAATCCCTATATTAACTGATTTGTATTCAAAGTTTCTTAGTCAAGTATTTGTCGAGCACTGCTATGTATGTCCATACCACAGTTCATGCGCTTTTCTGTCCTTGAGGGCTATTTCCCCAACCACCCATCAGTCTTTAATACACAGGCTCCTCCCCAACGGCACTGAAGTCCTTAGTCCTTTGTCCCCAAATAACGGGCTATGTATTTCCAATATGTATGTAATCTTGTTTTATGTCAATCATCCCCCGAGCTTACTCCTTCTTACCCAAAATGCCTATTTGGAATTTTAATAACAAATGAACTTATTAATGCACACACAAATTGCAGACAAAGTCACGCGTGGCAATAATTTCTTTTTTTTTAGGATAACCCAACTGGGTCAAAACCAGCTAGTTACAGTCATTAAGAAGGATCTCCTTGAGGTCCTCAGGGCCTGAACCCAGCTGGAGAAAGTCACCCGCTTTCCTAGCTTGGACAGCCAGCCAGTCGGCGGCCTTGTTCTGGCTTCTCTTGACCCATCCAATACTGTATGATCTGAATCCGTTCAGTACTGCGGTGATATCTGCCATTATTGGGAATAGGCGAGACTTGTTTATAGAACCCGGGGCCAGCGATCTTGCTAGTGTTTGACAGTCCACCTCAACCTGGAGCGCACCGTTGAAGTATTTGGCCAACTCCCGGAGGCCATGCAGTAGCGCAAGGCTTTCAGCTTCCTCCACTGTTTCGCACTGTCCCAGGTTGCAACCCATCGTCAGGTATATCAGTCCCTGATTATTCCTGGCAATGGCCCCTCCCACGCTCAGACCTGACAAAACCTCATATGCCGCGTCTGTATTTAGTTTAACCACCCCGGGCGGCGGGGGAGCCCATTTATCTGAGATCGCTACTGACACTGCTTGGGTCTGTTCTTCAAATAGATTCTGACAGTAGATACTAACGTCAGTACTGGTTTTGTCTTGAGAAGCTTTCACTTCCTGTTCATACTTAACCAGGAAAGCTGCTGATCTCGATATCGATTCCTTTCCATTCCCATGAATTATATTATCTCGGAGGAACCAAGCACGCCATAGTAGCAGTAAGATTTTGTTTCGTTCGTCTACTTCACAAGCATTCAGAAGACTTTGAAGCCAATCCTGACCAGTATACCAAAATGCTTTCTCCTTTGGTAACTTCCAATGTGTTCGCATCTCTTGACGGAGTGCTCTGCTCTTAGTACATGACACCACCGCATGGTATTCGCTCTCCTCTGTTACGCCGCAGATGTCACATACCCTGTCTGGCCAGAGTGCGTTTGCACTTATTTGCTTTGGTAGCCAGGGTTTTTGTTGCTACTCTCCATGCGAAAATTTTTATCCTCTCCGGAACTCGTGCTTTCCAAATGGCGTCCCATATGCTCCGATTGTCCACGCTTGCCGATGAGCTAGATGTTTGGGGGCCTGTTCCTCTGTCCATCATGGCAAGTTTGTAAGCACTCCGTACAGTGAAGATCCCATTTTTTTCGTAATGCCAGGCCACACAGTCTTCTACCTCCCGTTGTGGAATTTTAATTTTGAGGATTTCAGTGGCGTCAAAAGGGCTAAAGATCCGATGGATGAGATCCTGGTTCCAGCTCCTAGAGATGGGATTTATGAGTTGATTTACCCATCTGATCCTCGATCTGCCAATGAGATCCGCCACTTTAAGTCCTTCATTTCTTGGTATCCATTGGTCCCTCTGAACCTGAATGCTCTTCCCGTTTCCAACACGCCAAATGAGGCCTTTCTTGAAGAGTTCAAGTCCAAATTCAATGCCTCTCCAAGTCTGCGATGCGTCTGATGCAAAGACCGTGTCCAGTAGATCCCCCTTAGGGTAGTATTTGGATTTGAGCACTTTGGCACAAAGGCTTTTGGGTTTCTGGATCAATCTCCATCCTTGTCTAGCTAGTAAGGCTTGGTTAAACATGTGCATGTCTCTAAAACCAATTCCCCCACCCCTTTTTGGTTTAGTCATCTTATCCCAAGCCATCCAGTGGACCTTTCGGTGCCCCTCATCCTCTCCCCACCAGAATTCTCTTATTAGTTTTTCGTACTTCTCACAGAAACCAATGGACATCTTGAATACGCCCATGGTAAAGGTTGGCAGGGCTTGGACGATCGATTTTACATACACTTCCTTCGCAGCATAGGACATATGTCTGCCTGATCCATTGTTGCATCTCTTCATGAACCTATCCATTATGGGTTGGAACTTCTCGTCTTTCATTCTGCCATCCGGTGTTGGTAGGCCCAAATACTTGCTTTCAAAAGTAGATGTCTCCACCTCAAGAACCCTTTTAATTTCCTCTTGTGTCGTCTGCGAGCATTCTTCTGAAAAAAGTATCGAGCATTTGTGTGTGCTTAAGAGTTGTCCTGTACCTTACTGGAAGACATTAATTGTTTGCTTTACCTCCTTCGCTTGTTCTGTCGAGGCTTTAAAAAACAGTAAGCTATCGTCAGCAAACATCAAGTTTGAGATACCTGGGCTTCCTTGAGCGACCTTGATTGGCATAATATTTCCATTTGCGACCTTTTCTGCAGGATACGGTTCAGCCCTTCTGCCACAAACAGGAACAAATAAGGACTCAGCGGGTCCCCTTGTCTTAAGCCTCTTGATGCTTCAAACTTAGTCCAGCAATTCAGCGTTGAATTTCACTGCATATCGCACAGATTTGACGCACACCATCACCCAAGTTATCCATTTTTTTACTGAAGCCATACTTAATTAGTACCCCTTCTACGAAAGTCCAATCCACTCTGTCATATGCCTTTCCGAGGTCAAGCTTGTATGCACAGAACGTGTTCTGTGGGTGCTTGCTATGCTGGATTTTATGAAAACACTCGAAGGCGATGAGGGCGTTATCTGTAATCATCCGTCCCGGGATGAATGCACTCTGCGACTCCGAAATGAGTTCATCCAGGATAGGGCGCAGACGGTTTACCAAGCACTCCGAAATCACCTTATATATAACATTGCACAAGCTGATGGGACGGAAGTCTTTCAGACTTTTCGGATCATTGCCTTTTGGAATTAGAACGATGACAGTATCATTCAGCCCCTCCGGCATTACACCATCCAGGAAGAATTTCTTAACAGCCGTCACCACCTCTCCCTTCAAGATCCCCCAATTTCTTTGGTAAAAGCGTGCATGAAAGCCATCCGGCCCTGGTGCTTTTAGGGGTCCTATCTGGAACAGCGCATCACCTATTTCTTTCTCCGTGAATTCTTTCACAAGATTCTCATTCATCCCATTTGTAACCAACCCATCAAACAGCCCCAGGAGTTCATGAGGGTCAACCTTCCTGTCTGCCGTAAACAATCCTTTAAAGAAATTCGTTGACAATTTATGAAGGTCCTTTTTTGTCTACCCATTGGCCATTCTCATTCATTAATTTGGTGATGATATTTTGTTTCCTTCTCCATGTTGCTTGGCGGTGGAACCACTCTGTATTTCTATCCCCTTCACGGAGATAAGTTGCTCTGGACCGTTGGCGCCAAAGGATCTCCTCCCGGAGTAGCAGCTCATCCAACTCCTTTGTATGCCGACTGATCTCACTGTCATTTGCGAGGCTTATTGGTTTGTTCATTAGAACCTGCAGCTTGTCCCGAAGCTTGCAAATTTTCTGTCTGACCGATCCAATATTCTCCGCGCTCCATTTGCTCAGATTTTGTTGCATATTCAGCAGCTTCACCCGAATTTCTTGTAGGCTTGTGGCTGGACCGTTACTCTTCCAACTGTCTTCCACTATGCGTTGCAGCGTTTCATCCCTCTCCCATAGTGCTTCATATCTAAATTCCTTTTCCCTCCTGTATTCCAACTTCCCTCCAAACTTTAGCAACAGTGGCAGATGGTCCGATCTTGTGGAGCAGATATGCTCAAGCCTAGCATTTTGGAACCTACTGTTCCAGCTTGGGTTGGCCACACCCCTGTCCAACCTCGCCTTTACATTCGTCCTGCCCACCTGTTTATTATCATAAGTCCAATCGGGTCCTCTGTAGTCTAGATCATACAAATCACACCAGTCCAGCATTGCCCTAAAATCTGCCATTTGTTTTTCAGACCTCCTTGACGCTGAAAAGTGTTCGCTTTGCCACTGTGTTTCATTAAAGTCACCGATCGCAAGCCATGGCGCATCTGAGTTGTGTTTGATTCTCTTTAGTAGGTTCCACATGTGGATCCTCTCATGAGCTTTTGGTTCACCGTATACGAAAGTGCCTCTCCACCACTGATCATTGGGATTATTACGAATCAACACATCAATATACCGAAGGCCAATAGATAGCTTTTTTATTTCAACAGATTCATCCCAGTACAAAGTGATTCCTGCTCCCTTTCCTATGCCATCGTGCAACATACAGTTCTTAAGCCCCAATCGCCACCTGAGGTTGCTCACTCTCTCCTTATTCTGCCTAGTCTCTGATAAAAAAACGATAGATGGACAGTGTGTGCTCACCAGGCACACCAACTCTTGAACTGTCCGGGGTTGCCCCAAACCCCGACAGTTCCAGCTGAGAATTTTCATGGCTCCCGACGGACGCTATCCTTCACGTCCGTCAGTTCACCGGGAGCCCCAGGTCCGGTTGCTTCCAGAACATCCCCATTCCCGTTGTCCACCTGTTTCTTTTTAGTTCCTACACCTCTTTTCCTCCGGTGTATCTCTGCATCCTCCTCTCCAAGGCCAACACCCTGGTCTGGGCCGCTAGGGATAAGGCGTGGCAATAATTTCTAAACCTCGAACTCACACTTAAAAGTTTGCGTTTGACCTTCATCCAATTTCCACTGATAGACTATTTCACTTATCACAAATCGTACGTACCGAAGTAACCCGAAGTAACAAACATTTTCACCGACCCAACTTTATCTCCATATCGTTTTGTTCACACCATGCAATTAAGTCGTTGTATAAAAGCCTGCAACCAATCAATGCAAGTAGAAAGCACAGACAAATTCAATATACTTGGTCCAATCAATGCAAGCAGAAGCACAGACAAATTCAATATACTTGGTCCCACCGCGCATCAAATCTAGCGGTGCGCCACTATATTAGAACAACCACACATGCTTTCCATCTTCACTTATAAACAGCCAAAAATATCTCACCGCCCTAGAACCCAACACACATACCACCACGCGCCAGTCGCAACCCACCCCCCACAGCCCACACAAACAAAAGAAATCTCCAATCATATCCCCCATGCGGATCAAACAATAGTTACATCCAGATTCTGCTCCCTCGTAAGCAATCATGTACTCCCTCCGTTCTAAAATAGATGACCCAATTTTGTACTAAAGTTAGTACAAAGTTGAGTCATCTATTTTGGAACGGAGGGAGTAGAAGACAGCGCGGTTACCTTCCATTGCCGTTGATCTGGCGAAGGAATCATCTCGGCTCGCCAAGATATAGAACGACTCCAATTTTTAGCTAATAAGTGGATGGCGCCGAACCACACCACACTAAATATCCTCTTTCTAGAATGTTTGGAAGAAGAACAGTTTCGCTGGCCCGAGAGTTATCCTGCTTCTGCTCAGATCTATCAATCGAGTCTGAGCCGGATCGGAGGTAACTAGGGGAGGTAGGTGACGAAGGATTGAATTAATTAGCCACGCCCACTACTCTGCTATTGTTCCCCTTGCAACTATATTACATGCTGAAGCACAGGTACACACTGTTGACTTGTACATCGGGGTCACGTATTAACCGACAACAAACATTTCCTTCAAAGTTGCACAGATCCCGAGATAACAGGGGAGTGGACGTGATTTCGGTGGGGCGTGTTGCCGAGTGCTCTTAGTCCACTTCCTACTGCTACTCCTTTTGTCCAGGTGCAAAGAGCATCTAAACGAGTTGCGTCACAACTAGATGTACAAGATTTAATGGAGGATATATTAAACAATGACAATAATAACTTCTATTTGGCACATTTGGAAGATTGGGTGGAGCAAAACACTATTTTGATTTCCCATGTAATTTAATGTGTCAGTCAATAAAAATAGCAGTCAAAGCCCGCGTGTCGCAAGCCGAAAACGACCTTCTGGCCCTGTCCTTCTCCACGGCGGAGATCGACGAAGCGGTTGCCTCGATGAAGATTGATACAGCTCCTGGTCCGGACGGCTGGCCTGTTGCCTTCTTCCGCCGCTTTTGGCCTTCGTTCAAAGAAATTTTCTAAGATATTATTAATGGCTTCGCGCTAGGTACTGTAGACATTTTGCGCCTCAATTACGAAGTCATCAATTTAATACCTAAGGTCAAAGGGGCTGACTCAATCAAGCAATACCGGCCCATCATCCTCATTAATGTGCCGTTTAAAATTTGCACAAAGGCCTACACGACGAGGCTTGCCCCGGTGGCGCAACGCATGATTGACCGTAGCCAGTCGGCGTTCCTCAAAGGGCGTAACATCCTTGAAGGGCCGGTGGTGTGATGTCGTTTGAAGCTACGTCGGTATTTTCCCAAAGAGGAAGGGATGATGCAGCACAGCGGCGGTAGGTATTTTCCTTAGATATGAAACCAAGGTTATCGAACCAGTAGGAGAACCAAGCAATATAACATAAATAGCCCCTGCACACAGATATCAAATCCTCGCAACCCGACGTGTTAAAGGGGTTGTCAATCCCTTTCGGGTAACGGTGCGAGAAATTGGTGCGTGACGGGAAAAATGTTGTAAATATTGATAGATCGAACACCAAATAAAATAAATTGCAGCAAGGTATTTTTGGGTTTTTGGATTAATAGATCTGAAAATAAAAGAAAATAAAAATAGATCGCAAAGACAAATAAATGAGAAAGAAGACTCGGGGGCCGTAGGTTTCACTAGTGGCTTCTCTCGAGAAAAATAGCAAACGGTGAGTAAACAAATTATTGTTGAGCAATTGATAGAACTTCAAATACTCATGACGATATCCAGGCAATGATCATTATATATGCATCACGTCCAAGATTAGTAAACTGACTCCTGCCTGCATCTACTACTATTACTCCACACATCGACCGCTATCCAGCATGCATCTAGTGTATTAAGTTCATGGAAAAACGGAGTAATGCAATAAGAACGATGACATGATGTAGACAAGATTTATCTATGTAGAGATAGACCCCACCGTTTTATCCTTAGTAGCAATGATACATACGTGTCATTTTTCTTTCTGTCACTTGGATCAAGCACCGTAAGACCGAACCCACTACAAAGCACCTCTTCTCATTGCAAGATAAATATATCAAGTTGGCCAAAAAAACCCAAATATCGGAGAACAAGTACGAGGCTATAAGAGATCATGCATATAAGAGATCAAAGAAACTCAAATAACTTTCATGGATATAAAAAAGATAGATCTGATCATAAACTCAAAGTTCATCGGATCCCAACAAACTCACCACAAAAGAGTTACATCATATGGATCTCCAAGAGACCATTGTATTGAGGATCAAGAGAGAGAGAGAGAGAGAGAGAGAGAGAGAGAGAGAGATGAAGCCATCTAGCTACGAACTACGGGCCCAAAGGTCTACAAAGAACTACTCACGCATCATCGGAGAGGCACCAATGGAGGTGGTGAACCCCATCCGAGATGGTGTCTAGATTGGATCTGGTGGTTCTGGACTCTGCGGCGGCGGGATGAATATTTCGTCGACTCCCCTAGGGTTCAGGGATTTTTGGGGTATTTATAGAGCAAAAAGGCGGTCCGGAGGGCACCCGAGGTGGGCACAACCCACCGGGGCGCGCCTGGGCCCTGGTGGGTTGTGCCCCCCTCGGGGCACCTCCCAGGCGCAGCGAGGGCCCGTTGTGTTCCTTTTGGCACATAAAAATTCTCCATAAAGTTTCGTGGCATTTGGACTCCGTCTGATATTGATTTTCTGTGATGTAAAAAACACAGAAAAAACAGGAACTGGCACTTGGCACTATGTCAATAGTTAGTACCAAAAATGATATAAAATAACTATAAAATGATTATAAAAGATCCAAGATTGATAATATAACATGGAACAATAAAAAATTATAGATACGTTGGAGACGTATCAGCATCCCCAAGCTTAACTCCTACTCGCCCTCGAGTAGGTAAGTGATAAAAACAGATTTTTTGATGTGGAATGCTGCCTATCATGTCATATCATATTGTTTTCTTTATAGCATGGACAATTGGACTTTTAGTTGTTCAAAGCAATAGTCTAGTTTTGACATGATAATTTAGATACTATCAACAAGCAACCATGTCTTTCAAAATATCAACGCTAAAATAAGTTATCCCTAGCCCATCATGCTCAAACATTGATCCATTCATGAAACACACTCAAATATTAGCTACACCCAATATTTAAGTATGATCATATTGCCTCCTAGTTGGTGCTTTTATAAGAGAAGATGGAGACTCAAAATAAAAATTGCATAAAGTGAAAGAAACGCCCTTCGCAGAGGGAAGTAGGGATTTGTAGAGGTGCTAGAGCTCAAGGCGAAAAACTTAGAGGTAAAAACATTTTGAGAGGTGTATCCATCCCACCAACGAAAACGACTTAGAGTTCCCAATACTTTCCATGCATAGATATGTTGGGGAATGTAGTAATTTCAAAAAAATTCCTACGCACACGCAAGATCATGGTGATGCATAGCAACGAGAGGGAAGAGTATCGTCCATGTACCCTTGTAGACCGTAAGTGGAAGCGTTATGAGAACGCAGTTGATGTAGTCGAATGTCTTCACGATCCGACTGATCCAAGTACCGAACACACGGCACCTCTGAGTTCAGCACACATTCAGCTTGATGACGTCCCACGAACTCCGATCCAGGGGAGCTTCATGGGAGAGTTCCGTCAGCACGACGGTGTGATGACGGTGATGATGTTGCTACCGACGCAGGGCATTGCCTAAGCACCGCTACGATATGATCGAGGTGGATTATGGTGGATGGGGGCACCGCACACGGCTAACGGATCAATGATCAACTTGTGTGTTCTAGGGTGCCCCATGCCCCCGTATATAAAGGAGCAAGGGGGAGGCCGGCCGGCCCTGTAGGGCGCGCCAGGAGGAGGAGTCCTCCTCCTAGTAGGAGTAGGATTTCCTACTCCTACTAGGAGGAGGAAAGGAAGGGGGAAGGGGAGAAGGAAGGAGAGGGAGGAAAGGAGGAAAGAGGGGCCGCCCCCTAGTCCAATTCGGTTTGGGCTAGGGGGGGCGCGCGCCCTGCCTCCTCTCTTTCACCACTTGGCCCATGAGGCCCAATACTTCTTCCCCGTATTCCTGTAACTCCCCAGTACTCCGAAAAATACCCGAATCACTCGGAACCTTTCTGATGTCCGAATATAGTCGTCCAATTTATCGATCTTTACGTTTCGACCATTTCGAGACTCCTCGTCATGTCCCTGATCTCATCCAGGACTCCGAACTACCTTCGGTACATCAAATCACATAAACTCATAATACCGATCGTCACCGAACGTTAAGCGTGCGGACCCTATGGGTTCGAGAACTATGTAGACATGACCGAGACACGTCTCCGGTCAATAACCAATAGCGGAACCTGGATGTTCATATTGGCTCCTACATATTCTATGAAGATCTTTATCGGTCAAACCGCATAACAACATATGTTGTTCCCTTTGTCATCAGTATGTTACTTGCCCGAGATTCGATCGTCGGTATCTCAATACCTAGTTCAATCTCGTTATCGACAAGTCTCTTTACTCGTTCCGCAATGCATCATCCCGTAACTAACTCATTAGTCACATTGCTTGCAAGGCTTATAGTGATGTGCATTACCGAGAGGGCCCAGAGATACCTCTCCGACAATCGGAGTGACAAATCCTATTCTCGATCTATGCCAACTCAACGAACACCATCGAAACACCTGTAGAGCGCCTTTATAATCACCCAGTTACGTTGTGACGTTTGGTAGCACACAAAGTGTTTCTTTGGTATTCGGGAGTTGCATAATCTCATAGTCAGAGGAACATGTATAAGTCATGAAGAAAGCAGTAGCAACAAACTAAACGATCATCGTGCTAAGCTAACGGAATGGGTCATGTCAATCACATCATTCTCTAATGATGTGATCCCGTTAATCAAATGACAACTCATGTCTATGGCTGGGAAACTTAACCATCTTTGATTCAATGAGCTAGTCAAGTAGAGGCATACTAGTGACACTCTGTTTGTCTATGTATTCACACATGTACTAAGTTTCCGGTTAATACAATTCTAGCATGAATAATAAACATTTATCATGATACAAGGAAATAAATAATAACTTTATTATTGCCTCTAGGGCATATTTCCTTCAGTCTCCCACTTGCACTAGAGTCAATAATCTAGTTCACATCTTTATGTGATTAGTTCACATCTCCATGTGACTAATACCTAAAGGGTTTACTAGAGTCAATAATCTAGTTCACATCGCTATGTGATTAACCCCCAAAGAGTGATCATGTTTTGCTTGTGAGAGAAGTTTAGCCTACGGGTCTGCAACATTTAGATCCGTACGTATTTCGCAAATTTCTATGTCTACAATGCTCTGCACGGAGCTACTCTAGCTAATTGCTCCCACTTTCAATATGTATCCAGATCGAGACTTAGAGTCATCTAGATCAATGTAAAAAGCTTGCATCGACGTAACTCTTTACGGCGAACTCTTTTATCACCTCCATACCAAGAAATATTTCCTTAGTCTTCTAAGGATAATTTTGACCGCTATCCATTGATCTAGTCCTAGATCACTATTATACTCCCTTGACAGAAAGCTGCTAAGGTATACAATAGGACTGGTAAACAGCATAGCGTACTTTATAGAACCTATGACTGAGGCATAGGGAATGACTTTTCATTCTCTTTTTATTTTCTGCTGTGGTCGGGTTTTGAGTCTTTACTCAACTTCACACCTTACAACATAGGCAAGAACTCCTTCTTTGACTGTTCCATTTTGAACTACTTCAAAATCTTGTCAAGGTATGTACTCATTGAAAAAACTTATCAAGCGTCTTGATCTATCTCTTTAGATCTTGATGCTCAATTTGTAAGCAGCTTCATCGAGGTCTTTCTTTGAAAAACTCTTTTCAAACACTCATTTATGCTTTGCAGAGAATTCTACATTATTTCCGATCAACAATATGTCATTCACATATACTTATCAGAAATGCTGTAGTGCTCCCACTCACTTTCTTGTAAATACAGGCTTCACCGCAAGTCTGTATAAAACCATATGCTTTGATCACTTTACCAAAGCATATATTCCAACTCCGAGATGCTTGCACCAGTCCATAGATGGATCGCTGGAGCTTGCTCACTTTGTTAGTACCTTTAGGATCGACAAAACCTTTTGGTTGCATCATATACAACTCTTCTTTTAAGAAATCCATTAAGGAATACAGTTTTGACATCCATTTGCCAGATTTCATAAAATGCGGCAACTGCTAACATGATTCGGACAGACTTTTAAGCATCAATACGAGTGATAAAATCTCATCGTAGTCAACACCTTGAACTTGTCGAAAACATTTTTGCGACAATTCGAGCTTTGTAGATAGTAACACTACTATCAGCGTCCGTCTTCCTCTTGAAGATCCATTTATTCTTAATGACTCACCGATTATCGGGCAAGTCAATCAAGGTCCATAATTTGTTCTCATACATGGATCCCATCTCAGATTTCATGGCCTCAAGCCATTTTGCGGAATCTAGGCTCATCATCGCTTCCTCATAGTTCATAGGTTCGTCATGGTCAAGTAACATGACATCCAGAATAGGATTACCATACCACTCTGGTGCGGATCTCACTCTGGTTGACCTACGAGGTTCGATAGTAACTTGATCTGAAGTTACATGATCATCATCATTAGCTTCCTCACTAATTGGTGTAGGAGTCACAGGAACAGATTTCTGTGATGAACTACTTTCCAATAAGGGAGCAGGTACAGTTACCTCATCAAGTTCTACTTTCCTCCCACTCACTTCTTTCGAGAGAAACTCCTTCTCTAGAAAGGATCCATTCTTAGCAACGAATGTCTTGCCTTCGGATCTATGATAGAAGGTGTACCTAACTTTCTCCTTTGGGTATCCTATGAAGACACATTTCTCCGATTCGGGTTTCAGCTTATCAGGGTGAAACTTTTTCACATAAGCATCATGATACGTCTCCAACGTATCTATAATTTTTGATTGCTCCATGCTATATTATCTACTATTTTGGACATTATTGGGCTTTATTATCCACTTTTATATTATTTTTGGGACTAACCTATTAACCGGAGGCCCAGCCCAAAATTGTTGTTTTTTTGTGCCTATTTTAGGGTTTCGAAGAAAAGGAATATCAAACGAAGTCCAAATGGAATGAAACCTTCGGGAACGTGATTTTCTCACCGAACATGATCCAATAGACTTGGACCCTACATCAAGAAATAAAGGAGGAAGCCACGAGGTAGGGGGCGCGCCCTCCACCCTCGTGGGCCCCCTGTTGCTCCACCGACGTACTCCTTCCTCCTATATATACCTACATACCCCCAAACGATCAGATACAGAGCCAAAACCCTAATTCCACCACCGCAACCTTCTGTATCCACGAGATCCCATCTTGGGGCCTATTTCGGAGCTCCGCCGGAGGGGGCATCCATCACGGAGGGCTTCTACATCAACACCATAGCCTCTCTGATGAAGTGTGAGTAGTTTACCTCAGACCTTCGGGTCCATAGTTATTAGCTAGATGGCTTCTTCTCTCTTTTTGGATCTCTATACAATGTTCTCCCCCTCTCTTGTGGAGATCTATTCGATGTAATCTTCTTTTTGCGGTGTGATTGTTGAGACCGATGAATTATGGGTTTATGATCAAGTTTATCTATGAACAATATTTGAATCTTCTATGAATTCTTTTATGTATGATTGGTTATCTTTGCAAGTCTCTTCGAATTATCAGTTTGGTTTGGCCAGTAGATTGATCTTTCTTGCAATGGGAGAAGCGCTTAGCTTTGGGTTCAATCTTGCGGTGTCCTTTCCCAGTGACAGTAGGGGCAGCAAGGCACGTATTGTATTGTTGCCATCGAGGATAACAATATAGGGTTTTTATCATATTGCATGAATTTATCCCTCTACATCATGTCATCTTGCTTAAGGCGTTACTCTGTTTTCATGAACTTAATACTCTAGATGCATGATGGATAGCGGTCGATGAGTGGAGTAATAGTAGTAGATGCAGGCAGGAGTCGGTCTACTTGTCTCGGACGTGATGCCTATATACATGATCATACCTAGATATTCTCATAACTATGCTCAATTCTTTCAATTGCTCAACAGTAATTCGTTCACCCACTGTAAAATACTTATGCTCTTGAGAGAAGCCACTAGTGAAACCTATGGCCCCCGGGTCTATCTTCATCATATTAATCTTCCAATACTTAGTTATTTCCTTTGCTTTTTTACTTTGCTTTTATTTTACTTTGCATCTTTATCATAAAAATACCAAAAATATTATCTTATCATATCTATCAGATCTCACTCTTGTAAGTGACCGTGAAGGGATTGACAACCCCTTATCACGTTGGTTGCGAGGAGTTATTTGTTTTGTGCAGGTATGAGGGACGCGCGCGCAGCCTCCTACTGGATTGATACCTTGATTCTCAAAAACGGAGGGAAATACTTACGCTATTTTGCTGCATCATCCTTTCCTCTTCAAGGAAATCCAACGCAGTGCTCAAGAGGTAGCAAGAAGAATTTCTGGCGCCGTTGCCGGGGAGGTTCGCGCAAGTCAAGATTTGACTCCCGGCAACGAGCCATTTCTGGCGCAGTTGCCGGGGAGTCTACGCAAAAGTCAACATACCAAGTACCCATCACAACCCTTATCTCCCGCATTACATTATTTGCCATTTGCCTCTCGTTTTCCTCTCCCCCACTTCACCCTTGCCGTTTTATTCGCCCTCTCTCTCTTTCCTCCCTTTCTTTTCCGTTTGCCTCTTTTCCGTTTGCTTGTCATTATGGCGAGTCCTCTATCTTCTCCGTTGTCTCCCGATAATGAAGTTCTAAATTTTAAGCAAAGGGAGGGATAAAATCTAAAATACGCTTGGTATAGAATTTGCAATGCTCAAAATAGATCTACCAGGAAGCAATCTACTTCCGTTCTTCTTCGCAATCTTTATGTAGGCGTTGCTCCTTGGTACAGATATGTCCTTGATTCCATTATCGGAGGGAATTTCTTGGGTAGCCACACTTTTGATTCTTATAATGTTATGATAGATTTATTTGGCTCACCACCTCTTTTGGTTAATGGAACTGTATTAACTTTGGAGCATGTAATGCAAAGGCTCGAAATTATTGAAAATAAGATTGCTACCGTAGAGTTAATTGAAAATTTGGATAAAAAGATCCACAACCTAATCTCTCAATATGGATCTAAAGTAGGAGTCACTTTGAAAAATATTAAAGAGAAGGAACCCATAGTTAATGAGAAAATAAACCATGATTCCACTAGGATCGATAAACTTGAAGATATCATTACCAACTTGGGAACCGCTTTTTCTTCCGTAAAGAATAATCCAAGTCCTCCTACTAAAATTTCCAAGCTTATGTATGTTCCTAAAAATAGGGGTGAATCCTCTAGTAAGGAAACTGCGGATCTAAAATCTATAAGTATTCATCCCAATCTTGTTGCTATCATTAAGGAACCATTTGTTACAAATGAATTTTTCAGTATTGTGCCTAAAAGTTTGATAATAACTAAAAATAAAGAAATTCCTAAGGATGGTAGATGCCTCATTGAAGAATTACCAACCAAAGATGGCAATACCTAGATCTATCCTTGTTTTTTATGCCTAGCTAGGGGTGTTAAACGATAGCGCTTGTCGGGAGGCAACCCAATTTTATTTTTATTCCTTGCTTTTTGCTCCTGTTTAGTAATAAATAATTTACCTAGCCTCTGTTTTGGTTGTGTTTTTTTGTGTTTAATTAGTGTTTGTGCCAAGTAGAACCGTTGGGAAGACTTGGGGAAAGTCTTGATATCTTGATGTAAAAAACAGAAACTTTAGGGCTCACGAGAACTGCTGCCATTTTTATCTGGAAAGTGCTATTTAGTTAATTATTTTTGCATACGATTAATAGCTAAATTCCTCACGTCCAGCAATTTATTTTAAAATTTTTGGGGTTCCAGATCTTGCGCTAGCTACAGATTACTACAGACTGTTCTGTTTTTGACAGATTCTGTTTTTCGTGTGTTGTTTGCTTATTTTGATGAATCTATGGCTAGTAAAATAGTTTATAAACCATAGGGAAGTTGGAATACAGTAGGTTTAACACCAATACAAATAAAGAATGAGTTCATTACAGTACCTTGAAGTGGTATTTTGTTTTCTTTCGCTAACGGAGCTCACGAGATTTTCTATTTTGAGTTTTGTGTTGTGAAGTTTTCAAGTTTTGGGTAAAGATTTGATGGATTATGGAACAAGGAGTGGCAAGAGGCTAAGCTTGGGGATTCCCATGGCACCCCCAAGATAATCTAAGGACACCTAAAAGCCAAAGCTTGGGGATGCCCCGGAAGGCATCCCCTCATTCGTCTACTTCTATTGGTAACTTTACTTGGAGCTATATTTTTATTCACCACATGATATGTGTTTTGCTTGGAGCGTCTTGTATGATTTGAGTCATTGCTTTTTAGTTTACCACAATCATCCTTGCTGTACACACCTTTTGAGAGAGCCATACATGATTTGGAATTTGTTAGAATACTCTATGTGCTACACTTATATCTTTTGAGTTATATAGTTTTGCTCTAGTTGTTCACTTATATCTTTTAGAGCACGGTGGTGGATTTGTTTTATAGAAACTATTGATCTCTCATGCTTCACTTAGAATATTTTAAGAGTCTTAAATAGCATGGTAATTTGCTTAAATAATCCTAATATGCTAGGTATTCAAGATGTAGTGACCAGACCTCAAACAGTCTGATCTCTGTGCTCCGGTGTCATCCCTGGATCAGTAACGCTGACAACACACAGTACTCAGAGGATTTATAACAGAGTAGCAATCACACACTTATTACATCGAGTGTCTCCATAGAGAACTTATTACAATAAATATGGCTTAAGGCCATCTAATAACGATAACAGCGGAAGGCTTGGAAGATAAGTGAGTCCATCAACTCCAACGGCATCACTGAATATAGAACCACGACCTAAAACTCCTTAATCATCGTCTGAAAAGTCTGCAACATTAACGTTGCAGCCCAAAACGGGTCAGCACATGGAATATGCTGGCAAGGTAACACATAGAGAGTAATGGAATGAAACAGCTATACTATATGCGTATTTGGCTGGTGGAAAGCTCTATGGTTACAGTTTTGCGTAAAGCCAAATTTTCCCTACTTCAAAGGAATAAATTTATTTAACTATCATGGTAGTTGTTAAACATTGAGAATGGTTGACAGCATCCTCAATCCCAATTAAACATCATCATTATCAAAAACCCAACAAAATTAATTTAGAGTAACATGTTGAGATTCACATGATAATCCAGGTACTGGATACTCAAAACGTCCATAACCGGGGACACGGCTAACCATGATTAGTTTATACACTCTGCAGAGGTTTGCGCACTTTTCCCCACAAGACTCGATCGCCTCCGTTTGGTTTCTCGCACTACATGGTGTTTGAGAAACGGATGACCGAGACATAGTCTTTCAGAAGTGCTAGCACCTTACGATCGGGTAGACTATACCGCCTACATCCCCTAAATCTGCTAGTCTACCACTGTAAGAGTTCGCACGACTTAGTCAACTATGCTAGAGCCCATAATAGCTTGTGGCTGCACACGGAAGTTTCTAGTATGAATAAACTCATGATCCCTTTGAGCCTGGGTGGCGGTCCAAAAGAAAACAGGCAAATCCTGGATTACCCAGGTGCCTCAATCCATCCAGATGTGTGTTTAAGTTGCCACCTTAGATGAACCATTAATTAACGAACTCACATCTGTCATGGATATCACTCACCCAATCCACGTCTACTAGCATAGCATGGCATAATAAGCAAACGTAGAAGTAACTTCCCAAAGGTTTGATAATAAACAGGTAATAGGTACTACCTCAACTACTTCCCAAACCCACAATTTAATTAGATCCTAATCATGCAATGTTTGAGGATTGATCTAATGCAGTAAAACTGAGTAGTAGAAAAGGTATGATCAAAGTGTTACTTGCCTTGCTGATGATCCGGGAAACCTAGCGATTCGAAGTAACAAGCGGCGCACTCCGGGTACTCTATCGCAAACAAACAAGCACACAATAAGTACTCATCTAATGCACGGGTAAAACTCGAATAAGAGATCTAACCAGAAGGTTCAACTTAAGAACTCCGGTTTGCAAAAAGAATCAAATCAAACGAGGCAACGAAAGTCAAACGGCGAAAGACAACAAATTCGTTCTACTAATTTGGATCTAAGTCAAACTTTACAGTAGCAAAAGCTTGTTTAAGTTGGTTAAACGGATAGAGGGTTTCGTGACGAAACTCCAGGCGCTTGAATCGCCTGATTCCGATAAACGAGCGAAAAGTTATACTAAAACGAAAATCGGATCAGAAATCGCGATCAAAAAATCGCAGATTTGATCCGAGAAAAAGAAAAACGACGAACATTCGCTAGAACGAAGAACGGACGAACGCTCGCTAATTAAATAAATCGGAAGAACCGATCTATTTAAAAAAAACGAAACTAAAAAAACGACGAAAAAACGATGGAAAACCGAATGGTTTTTTGAAAAAATAAATAAATAAAATGGTGTGGATTTCGAGGCGACCTCGGCGGCGGCGGCGGCGTCTGGCGAGGCGGCGACATCGGCGGCGCGGCGGGGCGGCGGGCGGCGGCTAGCGGCTGCGGCTAGCGGCGGCGCGGGCGGGGCGCTCAGGGCGGCTAGGGTTCGGGGCGGCGGCTGGGCCTCGGGCTGGCTCCCCCCGGCTTATAAAGCCCTGGGCGGGCCGGAGTCCCAGTCGGACACGACCCGTAGGTCGGTTCGTTTTTAATAATTACGCGCAGAAGAAAAATAAAAAGAAATACTAAACGGACTCCAAAAATCCCGAAATAAATTTTCCCGGGCTTCTAAAATCAAGCCGCACAAGGTGAACATTTATTTGGGGCCTAAATGCAATTTTGAAAAACGCACATTTTCCTAAATTCAAATAAAATAACGAAAAACTCCGAAATAAAATCTTATTTGATTTTATTATTATAACCTCAATATTTCTTTATTTGGGAAAGTCATTTTATTCTCTCTCTCATATTTTTGCAATAGAAATAATTGATGATACAATAATAAAAATCAAATGATCCTATTCTCAAAATTTGAGAAAACTCAAATATGAAATAAAGAATTTCCCAACTCTCTCCGTGGGTCCTTGAGTTGCGTAGAAATTTCTAGGATCAAACCAAAGCAAATACAAAATATGATATGATATGATGATCTAATGTATAACATTCCAAATTAAAAATTTGGGATGTTACAAACCTACCCCCCTTAAGATGAATCTCTCCCTCGAGATTCGGGTTGGCTAGAAAATAGGTGAGGGTGGTCCTTGAGCAAATCTTCCTCCCGTTCCCAGGTGGCTTCATCCTCTGTGTGGTGGCTCCACTGAACTTTGCAAAACTTAATAACCTTGCTGCGAGTGACTTGGCTGGCAAACTCGAGAATCTTAATTGGTTTCTCCTCATAGGTCAAATCGTTATCCAACTGAATTGTTTCCAATGGCACTTTGTCTCTCAAGGGTATGTCAGCCATCTCCGTGTGACACTTCTTCAACTGAGAAACGTGGAACACATCATGAACTCCTGACAATCCTTCGGGCAATTCCAACTTGTAGGCCACTTCTCCCATACGCTCCAAAACTCGATATGGTCCTACAAATCATGGCGCTAACTTTCCTTTAACCCCAAAACGCTTTGTTCCCCGAAGTGGGGATACTCGAAGATAAGCTCTATCTCCAACTTCGTAAACACTCTCCTTGCATTTAGAATCTGCATAACTCTTCTGTCTGGACTGAGCTACCTTGAGCCTATCACGAATCAATTTCACCTTCTGCTCAAACTCTTTAATCAAATCAGGTCCAAACAACTGGCGGTCTCCAACTTCATCCCACGACAACGGTGTCCTGCACCTCCTTCCATACAAAGCTTCGAAAGGGGCCATCTTCAAACTGAATTGATAGCTGTTGTTGTAAGAGAACTCTGCATATGGCAAATTGTCGTCCCAACTAGATCCGTAATCTAGCGCACAAGCTCTCAGCATATCCTCCAAAATCTGATTGACTCTCTCGGTCTGTCCATCTGTCTGTGGATGAAAAGTTGTACTGAATTCTAGCCTGTTACCCAAAGTTTCGTGCAACTGCTTCCAGAACTTTGAGGTAAACTGGGTTCCTCTATTTGATACGATACTCCTTGGAACTCCATGCAAACATACGATCCTGGTCATGTATATCTTTGCCAACTTAGCACTGGTGTAAGTGGTCTTTACCGGGATGAAGTGAGCTACTTTCGTCAACCAATCAACTACAACCCAAATCGAGTCATAGCCTGAACGAGTCCTGGGTAATCCCGTGATAAAATCCATGCCTAACTTATCCCACTTCCATTCGGGTATCGGCAATGGTTGTAACAATCCTGATGGCTTCTGATGCTCTGCCTTTACTCTCTGACACACATCACAAACTGCTACATACTCCGCAATATCCTTCTTCATTCCGGTCCACCAGAAAATATCTTTCAAATCCAAATACATCTTGGTATTTCCTAGGTGAATCGAATATGGTGAATCGTGTGCCTCTTGCAGAATTAGCTTCCTAATCTCCGGGTCATTAGGCACATAAACACGGTCTTCAAACCATAGGGTGTCGTGCTCATCCTCACGAAATCCTTTAGCCTTTCCTTCGCTTATTTTCTCCTTTATAGAGGCAATCTCCTTGTCAGTCTTCTGAGCTTCTCTGATTCTATCCATCAAAGTTGACTGAATCTCCAATGCTGCTACATAGCCTCTCGGAACTATTTCCAAACATAGTTCACGAAGATTTTCTGCTAACTCCCTTGGTATTTCTCCCGTCATTAATGTATTGACATGGCTCTTACGGCTTAATGCGTCAGCTACTACATTAGCCTTTCCGGGATGGTAATGCAATCTCATATCATAATCCTTGATGAGCTCCAACCATCTCCTTTGTCTGAGGTTTAACTCCTTCTGTGTGAAAATGTATTTCAAACTCTTATGATCCGTGTACACCTCACAATGGTTTCCAATGAGGAAATGTCTCCATGTTTTCAATGCATGCACTACGGCTGCTAATTCCAAATCATGCGTAGCATAATTTAACTCATGAGGTTTCAGTTGTCTTGAGGCATATGAAACAACTCTCCCTTCCTGCATAAGCACAGCTCCAAGTCCTCGACGTGAAGCGTTGCAATACACCTCATAGTCCTTGGTCTGATCTGGCAAAATCAACACTGGTGAAGTAACCAAACGTTTCTTCAACTCCTGGAAACTAGTCTCACATTCCTCAGTCCATATGAACTTGGTATCTTTCTTCAACAACTCCATCATAGGCTTCGCAATTTTTGAGAAATTCTCAATAAATCTCCGGTAGTATCCTGCGAGTCCCAGAAAACTCCGTATCTCTCCAACCGTAGTCGGTGCTTCCCACTTGGTCACGGTATCAACTTTAGCGGGATCTACTGCTATTCCTTCTCCGGATATAACGTGTCCGAGAAATCCTACTTCCTTCAGCCAAAACTCACATTTGCTGAACTTGGCATACAACTGATGTTCTCTAAGCTTCTCAAGTACATTCGCAAATGTTCCTTATGCTCCTCTTCATTCTTCGAGTAAACCAGGATATCATCAATGAACACCACGACGAACTTATCCAAGAACTCCATAAACACTTTGTTCATCATGTTCATAAAGTATGCAGGTGCGTTAGTTAGACCAAATGACATAACGGTATACTCGTACAACCCATACCTGGTGGTAAAAGCTGTCTTAGGTATATCCTGTTCCTGAATCTTCAACTGGTGGTATCCTGATCGCAGATCGATCTTGGAAAATACCTTAGCTCCTTGCAATCGATCAAACAGATCATTGATCATTGGTAGTGGGTACTTGTTCTTGATTGTTACTTCATTCAATCCTCGATAATCAACAACCATCCTTAACGATCCATCCTTCTTCTCCACTAGAAGTACTGGCGATCCCCAAGGCGAAGAACTTGGGCGAATATATCCTTTATCCAGTAACTCCTTAATCTGCTTCTTAATTTCCACCAAATCCTTTGCAGGCATCCTGTATGGTCTCTTTGATATTGGCCCTGTGCCTGGCAATAGCTCAATCAAAAACTCAATATCTCTATCTGGTGGCATGCCTGGCAACTCTTCTGGAAATACTTTAGGGAAATCCCTTACCACTGGTACTTCCTCCTGCACAAGTCCTGTTAAGCAATTTACTTGAGTCCTCTTTGGCACATGTCGGGATACATACTTGATCCTTCTCCCTTCTGGGGTGGTAAGCAAAATTGACTTACTAGCACATTCAATATTCCCTTCATACTTTGATAACCAATCCATGCCTAATATCACGTCCAATCCTTGGGATTCCAATACTATTAGGTCTGAGGGAAAAACATAGTTACCAATCTTTAATGGTAACCGATCACACCATCGACTAGCCATATATTCTGCTCCAGACGAGGTTGCTAACATGGGTGACCTAAGGGCTTGGGTTGACAGGTTATACTTATCCACAAATCCCCTTGAGATGTATGAATGCGACGCACCAGTATCAAAAAGAACGAGTGCAGTAAATGACTTAACCAAAAACTTACCTATTACTGCATCAGGCTGAGCTTCAACCTCCTCCACGCTAACGTGGTTCACCTGTCCCCTGTTGAAAGGGTTCGGCTTCTTCCCAGAGCTTCCATTGCTATTTCCATTTTGTAATTCAGGACATTCATTGGCATAATGTCCGGTCTTCGAACACTTAAAGCAAGTGACTTGGCTCAGGTCTTTCTTGGCTGGGGTTGATGGGTTGGTGCGATTCTGGCCGTTGCTTCCTCCATTACCATTACCATTCCTGGTGCCATTGTGATTGTGCGAGCTACCTCCTCCATGGGTATGCTGAAAATGTCCTCTTGGTCTAGGGGTAAACCGTGGCTTCTGCTGAGCTCCTGAATTGTACTTTCCTTGTCCATACTTCCTCTTGCGGTTCTCAATTTGCTGCTGCTTGCCTTCAATCATAAGAGCACGGTCTACCAACTCCTGGTAGTTGTTGAAGGTTGCTACCATCAACTGCATGCTCAACTCATCATTCAGTCCTTCCAGAAACTTCTCCTGCTTAGCTGCATCCGTAGCAACGTCATCTGGGGCATAACGTGCTAATTTACTAAAGTCCTCCACATACTGGCCAACTGTCCGTCCTCCTTGGCGCAAGTTGCGAAACTCACGCTTCTTCATGGCCATAGCTCCTGCTGAAACATGGGCAGTACGAAAAGCCTGCTGAAACTGGTCCCATGTGACAGTGTCGACAGGGAAAGTGGCTGTGAAATTCTCCCACCATGATGTTGCGGGTCCTTCAAGCTGATGTGCGGCAAACTTCACCTTCTCCGCATCCGTGCATCCTGCTGTGGTCAACTCTCTAGCTGTCTTGCGGAGCCAATCATCTGCTACTATCGGCTCGGTGCTACTGGAAAACACCGGCGGATTCAGCCTAAGAAAACGGGCTAAGTGATCAACAGGTGGTGGTGGTGGTGGTGGGTTGTTGTTGTTGTTCCCCTGATTCTGATTCTGGACTAGCAACTGCATCAAGGTGTTCTGTTGCTGGATCAACTGGGTGAGCTCCGGTGGAAAGGTAAATCCAGGGTCACGTCTCAGAGGCATCTGAGGGTTTAGAAAAGATGAGAGTTAAGAATAGAGGGGGTCTAAAGAGAAAACACTACCCATATGAACATGAGGCAAAAGCAAACAATTCACTTCATTCAATCAAACAAGGGCTTACAATCGATCTAACTATCGCAAAAGTGCTCGGACTACTATATTTACATGGTGGACTACTACTACTGATGAGGTGGTCTACTAGAAATATTCTTCGGTTGCAGTCTCCATGATATCTGCTCCGGCTTCATCAACATAGTCATCCTCACTATCATCTGGGTCTGAGTCGGTGTCATCGATGATGATGTAGTTTTCCGGGCGAATCTCCTTGGGTTCTTCGTCTTCATCTACTGGTGTAGGGTCTCCCATAAATATCCCGATCTTCATTGTTAGGTCGGCATTCTTATCCACCAATACTTCAATTTCCTCTTCGTAATCTTCACGTGTAGCCTTGAGTTCTTCCTCCAGTTCCTTGATTCTTGTCCTTGCCTTCTTCAGATCTATCATGTCGGAGCACATCTGGTTCTCCTGACGTCGAATGTGCTGGTTTAATTCCTGGATAAAAGCTGCAATGGATCTATCCTTTCTGGTGCTGATCATCTCCTAGTGCACATCTCGGCGCCCACAAATCTGGTAGATAGTATCCTTGAGATCATTGAGGTAGACTTCTCCAATGCGTCCCATGGCGATGTGAGCTGCCATGCTCTTTCCTAGATTCCAAGTTGGTGCATCAAAAGAAAACTCTATGGGCTCAGTGACTGGCATGAACGTCCTTCCTGGAACTTGAACTTGAATCATCCAGCGCTCTTCTTCAGGTAAAGTGGCGTTGTAGGTTCCGGTGAAGCTTGGTACTCCTATGTTCAGGTATCTAGTGACTTCCTTCAAGTGACGTCCAAAGGGTGTATCTTCATCCGGTTGCGTGAACTTGTTCCTTGCATCCGCCATCCTAAAGAGTAGAAAAGATGAGAGGTCAGAAAGAAGAGAGTGAATAGTGATCTAGGTCTTTAGCTTAGTGGTCGTGTCCTACAGTCAGCGTGTGCTCTGATACCATCTCTGTAGCGACCAGACCTCAAACAGTCTGATCTCTGTGCTCCGGTGTCATCCCTGGATCAGTAATGCTGACACCACACAGTACTCGGAGGATTTATAACAGAGTAGCAATCACACACTTATTACATCGAGTGTCTCCATAGAGAACTTATTACAATAAATATGGCTTAAGGCCATCTAATAACGATAACAGCGGAAGGCTTGGAAGATAAGTGAGTCCATCAACTCCAACGGCATCACTGAGTATAGAACCATGACCTAAAACTCATTAATCGTCGTCTGAAAAGTCTGCAACATTAACGTTGCAGCCCGAAACGGGTCAGCACATGGAATATGCTGGCAATGTAACACATAGAGAGTAATGGAATGAAACAGCTATACTATATGCATATTTGGCTGGTGGAAAGCTCTATGGTTACAGTTTTGCGTAAAGCCAATTTTTCCCTACTTCAAAGGAATAAATTTATTTACTATCATGGTAGTTGTTAAACATTGAGAATGGTTGACAGCATCCTCAATCCCAATTAAACATCATCATTATCAAAACCCAACAAAATTAATTTAGAGTAACATGTTGAGATTCACATGATAATCCAGGTACTAGATACTCAAGATGTCCATAACCGGGGACACGGCTAACCATGATTAGTTTATACACTCTGCAGAGGTTTGCGCACTTTTCCCCACAAGACTCGATCGCCTCCGTTTGGTTTCTCGCACTACATGGTGTTTGAGAAGACGGATGACCAAGACATAGTCTTTCAGAAGCGCTAGCACCTTACGATCGGGTAGACTGTACCACCTACATCCCCTACATCTGCTAGTCTACCACTGTAAGAGTTCGCACGACTTAGTCAACTATGCTAGAGCCCATAATAGCTTGTGGCTGCACACGGAAGTTTCTAGTATGAATAATCTCATGATCCCTTTGAGCCTGGGTGGCGGTCCAAAAGAAAACAGGCAAATCCTGGATTACCCAGGTGCCTCAATCCACCCAGATGTGTGTTTAAGTTGCCACCTTAGATAAACCATTAATTAACAAACTCACATCTGTCATGGATATCACTCACCCAATCCACGTCTACTAGCATAGCATGGCATAATAAGCAAACGTAGAAGTAACTCCCAAAGGTTTGATAATAAACAGGTAATAGGTACTACCTCAACTACTTCCCATCCCACAATTTAATTAGATCCTAATCATGCAATGTTTGAGGATTGATCTAATGCAATAAAACTGGGTAGTAGAAAAGGTATGATCAAAGTGTTACTTGCCTTGCTGATGATCCGGAAACCTAGCGATTCGAAGTAACAAGCGGCGCACTCCGGGTACTCTATCGCAAACAAACAAGCACACAATAAGTACTCATCTAATGCATGGTTAAACTCGAATAAGAGATCTAACCAGAAGGTTCAACTTAAGAACTCCGGTTTGCAAAAAGAATCAAATCGAACGAGGCAACGAAAGTCAAACGGCGAAAGAAAACAACTTCGTTCTACTAATCTGGATCTAAGTCAAATTTTACAGTAGCAAAAACTTGTTTAAGTTGGTTAAACGGATAGAGGGTTTCGAGACGAAACTCTAGGCGCTTGAATCGCCTGATTCTGATAAACGAGCGAAAAGTTATACTAAAACGAAAATCAGATCAGAAATCGCGATTAGAAAAATCGCGGATTTAATCCGAGAAAAAGAAAAACGACGAACGTTCGCTAGAACGAACGAACAGACGAACGCTCGCTAATTAAATAAATTGGAAGAACCGATCTATTTTAAAAAAACCGAAACTAAAAAAACTGATGAAAAACTGACGGAAAAATCGAACGGTTTTTCGAAAAAAATAAAAAAATGGCGCGGATTTCGAGGCGACCTCGGCGGCAGCGGCGTCCGGTGGGGCGGCGGGCAGCGGCGGCGGCGGCTAGCGGCGGCGCGGGCGGGGCGCTCGGGGCGGCTAGGGTTCGGGGCGGCGGCTGGGCCTCAGGCTGGCTCCCCCCGGCTTATAAAGCCTTGGCGGGCCGGAGTCCCGGTCGGACACGGCCCGTAGGTCGGTTCGTTTATTATTATTTTTTAAATAATTACGCGCAGAAGAAAAATAAAAAGAAATACTAAACGGACTCCAAAAATCCCGAAATAAAATTTTCCCATGCTTTTAAAATCAGGTCGCACAAGGTGAACATTTATTTGGCGCCTAAATGCTATTTTGAAAAATGCACATTTTTCCTAAATTCAAATAAAATAATGAAAAACTCTGAAATAAAATCTTATTTGATTTTATTATTATATCCTTAATATTTCTTTATTTTGGGAAAGTCATTTTATTCCCTCTCTCATATTTTTGTAATAGAAATAATTGATGATAAAATAATAAAAATCAAATGATCCTATTCTCAAAATTTGAGAGAACTCAAATATGAGAATAAAGAATTTCCCAACTCTCTCCGTGGGTCCTTGAGTTGCGTAGAAATTTCTAGGATCAAACCAAGAGCAAAACAAAATATGATATGAAATGATGATCTAATGTATAACATTCCAAATTGAAAATTTGGGATGTTACACAAGATTAGTAAAAAAATTCTTATGAGTGTTTTGAATACTAAGAGAAGTTTGATGCTTGATGATTGTTTTGAGATATGGAGGTAATAATATAAAAGTCATGCTAGTTGAGTAGTTGTGAATTTGAGAAATGCTTGTGTTGAAGTTTGCAAGTCCCGTAGCATGCACGTATGGTAAACGTTATGTAACAAATTTGAAACATGAGGTGTTCTTTGATTGTCCTCCTTATGAGTGGCGGTCGGGGACGAGCGATGGTCTTTTCCTACCAATCTATCCCCGTAGGAGCATGCGCGTAGTGCTTGGTTTTTGATGACTTGTAGATTTTTGCAATAAGTATGCGATTTCTTTATGACTAATGTTGATTCCATGGATTATACGCACTCTCAACCTTCCATCATTGCTAGCCTCTTTGGTACCGTGCATTGCCCTTTCTCACATTGAGAGTTGGTGCAAACTTCGCCGGTGCATCCAAACCCCGTGATATGATATGTTCTTTCACACATAAACCTCCTTATATCTTCCTCAAAACAGCCACCATACCTACCTATTATGGCATTTCCATAGCCATTCCGAGATATATTGCCATGCAACTTTCCACCATTCCTTTTATCATGACACACTCATCATTGTCATATTGCTTAGCATGATCATGTAGTTGACATAGTATTTGTGGCAAAGCCACTGTTCATAATTTTCATACATGTCACTCTTGATTCATTGCATATCCCGGTACACCGCCGGAGGCATTCATATAGAGTCATCTTTTGTTCTAGTATCGAGTTGTAATCATTGAGTTGTAAATAAATAGAAGTGTGATGATCATCATTTTCTAGAGCATTGTCCCAAGTGAGGAATATAAAAAAAGGCCATAAAAAAGAGAAGGCTCAAAAATGAGAGAAAAAGAGATAAGGACAATGCTACTATCCTTTGCCACACTTGTGCTTCAAAGTAGCACCATAATCTTCATGATAGAGAGTCTTTTATTTTTTCACTTTCATATACTAGTAGGAATTTTTCATTATAGAAATTGTCTTGTATATTCCAACAATGGGCCTCCTCAAGTGCCCTAGGTCTTCGTGAGCAAGCAAGTTGGATGCACACCCACTTAGTTTCTTTTGTTGAGCTTTCATACATTTATAGCTCTAGTGCATCAGTTGCATGGCAATCCCTACTCCTTGAATTAACATCAATCGATGGGCATCTCCATAGCCCATTGATTAGCCTCGTTGATGTGAGACTTTCTCCTTGTTGTCTTCTCCACATAACCCCCATCATCATATTCTATTCCACCCATAGTGCTATGTCCATGGCTCGCGCTCATATATTGCGTGAAAGTTTATAGGTTTGAGATTACTAAAGTATGAAACAATTGCTTGGCTTGTCATCGGGGGTGTGCATGATGAGAGCATTCTTGTGTGACGAAAATGGAGCATGACTAAACTATATGATTTTGTAGGGATGAACTTTCTTTGGCCATGTTATTTTAAGAAGACATAATTGCTTAGTTGGTATGCTTGAAGTATTATTATTTTTATGTCAATATGAACTTTTATCTTGAATCTTTTGGATCTGAATATTCATAACACAATTAAGAAGAATTACATTGAAATTATGCCAAGTAGCATTCCACATCAAAAATTCTGTTTTTATCATTTACCTACTCGAGGACGAGCAGGAATTAAGCTTGGGGATGCTTGATACGTCTCCAACGTATCTATAATTTTTGATTGCTCCATGGTATATCATCTACTGTTTTGGACATTATTGGGCTTTATTATCCACTTTTATATTATTTTTGGGACTAACCTATTAACCGGAGGCCTAGCCCAGAATTGTTGTTTTTTTTGCCTATTTTAGGGTTTCGAAGAAAAGGAATATCAAACGGAGTCCAAATGGAATGAAACCTTCGGGAACGTGATTTTCTCACCAAACATGATCCAAGAGACTTGGACCCTACGTCAAGAAATTAAGGACGAAGCCACAAGGTAGGGGGGCGCGCCTACCCTGCCAGGCACACCCTCCACCCTCGTGGGCCCCCTGTTTCTCCACCGACGTACTCCTTCCTCCTATGTATACCTACGTACCCCCAAACGATCAGATATAGAGCCAAAACCCTAATTCCACCACCACAACCGTCTGTATTAATACATCTCCAACGTATCTATAATTTTTGATTGTTCCATGCTATTATATTATCAACTTTGGATGTTTATGAGCTTTATTATACACTTTTATATCATTTTTGGGGCTAACCTATTAACCTAGAGCCCAGTGCCAGTTTCTGTTTTTTCCTTGTTTTAGAGTATGGCAGAAAAGGAAAATCAAACGGAGTCCAGTTGACCTGAAACTTCACAGAACTTATTTTTGGAAGGAAAGCAACCCGGGAGACTTGGAGTCCACGTAAGGGAAGCACCGAGGAGGCCACGAGGCAGGGGGCGCGCCCTCCACCCTCGTGGGCCCCTCGTGGCTCCCCTGACGTACTTCTTCCGCCTATATATATCTCCATATACCATAAAACACCCGGGAGCACAATAAATCGGGAGTTCCGCCTCCAGAAGCCCCGTAGCCACCGAAAGCTAATCTAGACCCGTTCCGGCACCCTGCCGGAGGGGGCAATCCCTCTCCGGTGGCCATCTTCATCATCCCGGTGCTCTCCATGACGAGGAGGGAGTAGTTCTCCCTCGGGGCTGAGGGTATGTACCAGTAGCTATGTGTTTGATCTCGCTCTCTCGTGTTCTTGAGGTGATACGATCTTGATATATCGTGAGCTTTGCTATCATATTTGGATCCTATGATGTTTCTTCCCCCCTCTACTCTCTTATAATGGATTGAGTTTCCCCTTTAAGGTTATCTTATCGGATTGAGTCTTTAAAGATTTGAGAACACTTGATGTATGTCTTGCCGTGCGTATCTGTGGTGACAATGGGATACCACATGATTCACTTGATGCATGTTTTGGTGATCAACTTGCGGGTTCCGCCCATGAACCTATGCATAGGGGTTGGCACATGTTTTCGTCGTCATTCTCCGGTAGGAACTTTGGGGCACTCTTTGAGGTTCTAGGTGTTGGTTGAATAGATGACTCTGAGATTGTGTGATGCATATCGTATAATCATACCCACGGATACTTGAGGTGACATTGGAGTATCTAGGTGACATTAGGGTTTTGGTTGATTTGTGTCTTAAGGTGTTATTCTAGTACAAACTCTAGGGCTGTTTGTGACACCTATAGGAATAGCTCAACGGATTGATTGGAAAGAATAACTTTGAGGTGGTTTCGTACCCTACCATAATCTCTTCGTTTGTTCTCCGCTATTAGTGACTTTGGAGTGACTCTTTGTTGCATGTTGAGGGATAGTTATGTGATCCAATTATGTTATTACTGTTGACAGGACTTGCACTAGTGAAAGTATGAACCCTAGGCCTTGTTTCAACACATTTCAATACCGTTTACGCTCACTTTTATCATTCGGTACCTTGCTGTTTTTATATTTTCAGATTACAAAAACTATTATCTACCATCCATATACCACTTGTATCACCATCTCTTCGCCGAACTAGTGCACCTATACAATTTACCATTGTATTGGGTGTGTTGGGGACACAAGAGACTCTTTGTTATTTGGTTGCAGGGTTGCTTGAGGGAGACCATCTTCATCCTACGCCTCCTACGGATTGATAAACCTTAGGTCATCCACTTGAGGGAAATTTGCTACTGTCCTACAAACTTCTGCACTTGGAGGACCAACAAATCTACAAGAAGAAGGTTGTGTAGTAGACATCAAGCTCTTTTTTGGCGCCGTTTCCGGGGAGGCGAGTGCTTGTAGGTATATCTTTAGATCTTGCAATTGAGTCTTTTAGTTTCTTATTTTATCACTAGTTTAGTTTATAAAAGAAAACTGCAAAAAAATGGAATTGAGTTTGCCTCATACGCTTCATCTATTTAATATCTTTCGTGAGTATGATGGAAAGAAAATTGTGCCAAAGTGTTAGAAGAAGAATGCATTAGAATGTTTGGCACTAAATATTTTAATGATGAGCATGATTGCAATGTTGTTAGTATAAATTCCTTGAATATCCATGATGCTAATGACATGCGAAGCCACAAGCTTGGGGAAGCTATGTTTGATGAAGATGATATTTTTTGTCCCCCAAGTTTTGATGAGAAAATTTATTATGATGATAGCATGCCTCCTATTTATGATGATTATGTTGATGAAAGTGGTTTCGGAGAGGTCATGACTTTATTTAGTAATGATCCCCCTATTCCGGAAGAGGTTCCAATTGATTATGAGAACAAAGTTGCTATCTATGGTGATTATTGTGATGGCTTGTATGCTATAAAGAATAATGATATCCATGAAACTTGTCATCATGATTTTATTTTTCAATTGGATTATGCCTCACATGATAATTATTTTGTTGAGTTTGCTCCCACTACTATTCAAGAGAAGAAATTTGCTTATGTGGAGAGTAATAAAATTTCTATGCTTGTAGATCATGAAAAGAATGCTTTAGGTGCTGGTTATATTATTGAATTCATTCATGATGCTACTGAAAATTATTATGAGGGAGGAACATATGCTTGTAGGAATTACAATAATATCAAGTTTCCTCTCTATGTGCTTAAAGTTTTGAAGTTATGCTTGTTTTACCTTCCTATGCAAGTTGATTCTTGTTCCCACAAGTTGTTTTCTCACAAAATCCCTATGCATACGAAATGGTTTAGACTTAAATGTGTTAGCAATATGCTTCATGATGCTCTCTTTATGTTTCAATTCTTATCTTTTATGTGAGCATCATTGAAATCATCATGCCTAGCTAGGGGCGTTAAACGATAGCGCTTGTTGGGAGGCAACCCAATTTTATTTTTGTACCTTGCTTTTTGCTCATGTTTAGTAATAAATAATTTATCTAGCCTCTGTTATGATTAAGTTTTTTATGTTTTAATTAGTGTTTGTGCCAAGTAGAACCGTTGGGATGACTTGGGGAAAGTCTTGTTGATCTTGCTGTAAAAAACAGAAACTTTAGCGCTCACGAGAATTGCTGCCATTTTTATTTGGATAGTGCTATTTAGTTAATTCTTTTTGAAGATTATTAATAGATAAATTACTCACGTCCATAAATGTATTTTAGAATTGTTGGGGTTCCAGAAGTATACGTTTGATCCAGATTACTACAGACTGTTCTGTTTTTGACAGATTCTGTTTTCTATGTGTTGTTTGCTTATTTTGATGAATCTATGAGTAGTATCGGAGGGTCTGAACCATAGAGAAGTTGGAATACAGTAGATATTACACCAATATGAATTTATAATGAGTTCACAACAGTACCTAAGTGGTGATTTATTTTCTTATACTAACGGAGCTTACGCGTTTTCTGTTAAGTTTTGTGTTGTGAAGTTTTAAGTTTTGGGTAAAGATTTGATGGACTATGGAATAAGGAGTGGCAAGAGCCTAAGATTGGGTATGCCCAAGGCACCCCAAGGTAATATTCAAGGACAACCAAGAGCCTAAGCTTGGGGATGCCCCGGAAGGCATCCCCTCTTTCGTCTACTTTCATCAGTAACTTTACTTGGAGCTATATTTTTATTCACCACATGATATGTGTTTTGCTTGGAGTGTCAATTTATTTTTTTAGGATTTTCTTGCTGTTATTTAGAACAATGTTTTGCATCTTTTATTTCAATAAAAGTGTCATTGATAGTCTTTACTATGCCTATGTTACAAGTCTTCATGTTGCTGTTTGAAAACAGAAAGTTTACCGCTCTTGCAATAATTCCCTAGAAAAGTCAGAATGTGATAAAATTTTGGAACCTTTTGCATATTAAGCTCTGATAAATTTACTACAGTGGGAATTTTCTTTCATAATTTTTGGAGTTAGGGAAGTATGGATCTTGCTGCACTCTTTACAGACTATCCTGTTTAGGCAGATTGCTGTTATGTTTGCATTGTTTGCATATGTCTGCTTCTTTAATGATTCTATTTGAGGATAGGACTATTAAATATGCAGAGGCATTTAGTATGCAATGTTGAATAATAATTTTAGTGATTTGCTACAGTAGAGTATGATAAGGTTTTGGCAATGGTTTATACTAACTTATCTCACGAGTCCTTGTTGAGTTTTGTGTGGATGAAGCTTTTGAGATTTAGGGAGACCGTGATATGAGAGGAATTAAGGAGACACAAAAGCTCAAGCTTGGGGATTCCCAAGGCATCCCAAGATAATATTTCAAGAAGTCTCAGGCTTCTAAGCTTGGGGATGCCCCGGCTGGCATCCCACCTTTCTTCTTCAACAACTATCGGTTAGTTTCGGTTGATCCTAAGTTTTTGCTTCTTCACATGATGTTTACTATTCTTAGGATGTAATTTTCTTTTGATTTGCTTGCTGTTTGAATAAAATACCAAGATCTGAAATTATTAAGTGTTAGAGAGTCTTCACATAGTTGCATAATTTTTTGACTACTCATTGATCTTCACTTATATTTTTCGGAGTAGTTTGTCACTTGCTCTAGTGTTTCACTTATATCTTTTTAGAGCACGGTGGTGGTTTTATTTTGAATAAATAGATGAACTCTCGTGCTTCACTTATATTATTTTGAGAGTCTTTAGAACAGCATGGTAATTTGCTTTGGTTATGAAACTAGTCCTAATATGATGGGCATCCAAGAGGGATATAATAAAAACTTTCATATAAAGTGCATTGAATACTATGAGAAGTTTGATACTTGATAATTGTTTTGAGATATGGAGATGGTGATATTAGAGTCATGCTAGTTGAGTAGTTGTGAATTTGATAAATACTTGTGTTGAAGTTTGTGATTCCCGTAGCATGCACGTATGGTGAACCGTTATGTGATGAAGTCGGAGCATGATTTATTTATTGATAGTCTTCCTTATGAGTGGCATTCGGGGACGAGCGATGGTCTTTTCCTAACAATCTACCCCCCTAGGAGCATGCATGTAGTACTTTGTTTTGATAACTAATAAATTTTTGCAATAAGTATGTGAGTTATTTATGACTAATGTTGAGTCCATGGATTATACGCACTCTCACCCTTCCACCATTACTAGACTCTCTAGTACCGCGCAACTTTCGCCGGTACCATAAACCAACCATATACCTTCCTCAAAACAGCCACCATACCTATGGCATTTCCATAGCCATTCCGAGATATATTGCCATGCAACTTTCCACCGTTCCGTTATTATGACACGCTTCATCATTGTCATATTGCTTTGCATGATCATGTAGTTGACATCGTATTTGTGGCAAAGCCGCCGTTCATAATTCTTCCATACATGTAACTCATGAGTCATTGCACATCCCAGTACACCACCGGAGGCATTCATATATAGTCATATTTTGTTCTAAGTATTGAGTTGTAATTCCTAAGTTGTAAGTAAAAAGAAGTGTGATGATCATCATTATTAGAGCATTGTCCCAGTGAGGAAAGGATGATGGAGACTATGATTCCCCCACAAGTCGGGATGAGACTCCAGATTAAATAAAAAAAGAGGCCAAAGAAGCCCAAATAAAAAAAAAGAGAAAAGAGGCCATAAAAAAGAGAAGGCCCAAATAAAAAAATAAAAAAATGAGGGAAAAAGAGAGAAGGGGCAATGCTACTATCCTTTTACCACACTTGTGCTCCAAAGTAGCACCATGATCTTCATGATAGAGAGTCTCTTGTTTTGTCACTTTCATATACTAGTGGGAATCTTTCATTATAGAACTTGGCTTGTATATTCCAATGACGGGCTTCCTCAAAATGCCCTAGGTCTTCATGAGCAAGCGAGTTGGATGCACACCCACTAGTTTCTTTTGTTGAGCTTTCATACATTTATAGCTCTAGTGCATCCGTTGCATGGCAATCCCTACTCACTCACATTGATATCTATTAATGGGCATCTCCATAGCCCGTTGATACGCCTAGTTGATGTGAGACTATCTTCTCCCATTTTGCCTTCTCCACAACCACCATTCTATTCCACATATAGTGTTATGTCCATGGCTCACGCTCATGTATTGCGTGAAGATTGAAAAAGTTTGAGAACATCAAAAGTATGAAACAATTGCTTGGATTGTCATCGGAGTTGTGCATGATTTAAATATTTTGTGTGGTGAAGATAGAGCATAGCCAGACTATATGATTTTGTAGGGATAGCTTTCTTTGGCCATGTTATTTTGAGAAGACATGATTGCTTTGTTAGTATGCTTGAAGTATTGTTATTTTTATGTCAATATTAAACTTTTGTCTTGAATCTTATCGATCTGAATATTCTTGCCACAATAAAGAGAATTACATGGAGAAATATGTTAGGTAGCATTCCACATCAAAAATTCTGTTTTTATCATTTACCTACTCGAGGACGGGCAGGAATTAAGCTTGGAGATGCTGATACGTCTCCAACGTATCTATAATTTTTTATTGTTCCACGCTATTATATGATCAACTTTGGATGTTTATGGGCTTTATTATACACTTTTATATTATTTTTGGGACTAACCTATTAACCTAGAGCCCAGTGCCAATTTCTGTTTTTTCCTTGTTTTAGAGTATCGCAAAAAAGGAAAATCAAACGGAGTCCAACTGACCTGAAACTTCACGGAACTTATTTTTGGAAGGAAAGCAACTCGAGAGACTTGGAGTCCATGTAAGGGAAGCAACGAGGAGGCAACGAGGCAGGGGGCGCGCCCTCCACCCTCGTGGGCCCCTTGTGGCTCCCCTGACGTACTTCTTCCGCCTATATATCTCCATATACCCTAAAAACATCCGGGAGCACAATAGATCGGGAGTTCCGCCGCCAGAAGCCTCCGTAGCCACCGAAAGCCAATCTAGACCCGTTCCGACACCCTGCCGGAGGGGGCAATCCCTCTCCGGTGGCCATCTTCATCATCCCGGTGCTCTCCATGACGAGGAGGGAGTAGTTCTCCCTCGGGGCTGAGGGTATGTACCAGTAGCTATGTGTTTGATCTCTCTCTCTCTCTCTCTCTCTCTCTCTCTCTCTCTCTCGTGTTCTTGAGGTGATACAATCTTGATGTATCGCGAGCTTTGCTATCATATTTGGATCCTATGATGTTTCTTCTCCCCTCTACTCTCTTGTAATGGATTGAGTTTCCCCTTCGAGGTTATCTTATCGGATTGAGTCTTTAAAGATTTGAGAACACTTGATGTATGTCTTGACGTGCGTATCTGTGGTGACAATGGGATACCACATGATTCACTTGATGTATGTTTTGGTGATCAACTTGCGGGTTCCGCCCATGAACCTATGCATAGGGGTTGGCACACATTTTCTTCATGATTCTCTGGTAGGAACTTTGGGGCACTCTTTGAGGTTCTATGTATTGGTTGAATAGATGAATCTGAGATTGTGTGATGCATATCGTATAATCATACCCACGGATACTTGAGGTGACATTAGGGTTTTGTTTGATTTGTGTCTTAAGGTGTTATTCTAGTACAAACTCTAGGGCTGTTTGTGACACCTATAGGAATAGCCCAACGGATTGATTGGAAAGAATAACTTTGAGGCGGTTTTGTACCCTACCATAATCTCTTCGTTCGTTCTCCGCTATTAGTTACTTTGGATTGACTCTTTGTTGCATGTTGAGGGATAGTTATGTGATCCAATTTTGTTATTATTGTTGAGAGGACTTGCACTAGTGAAAGTATGAACCCTAGGCCTTGTTTCAACACATTGCAATACCGTTTACGCTCACTTTTATCATTCGTTACCTTGCTGTTTTTATATTTTCAGATTACAAAAACTATTATCTACCATCCATATACCACTTGTATCACCATCTCTTCGCCGAACTAGTGCACCTATACAGTTTACCATTGTATTGGGTGTGTTGGGGACACAAGAGACTCTTTGTTATTTGGTTGCAGGGTTGCTTGAGAGAGACCATCTTCATCCTACGCCTCCTACGGATTGATAAACCTTAGGTCATCCACTTGAGGGAAATTTGCTACTGTCCTACAAACCTCTGCACTTGGTGGCCCAACAACGTCTACAAGAAGAAGGTTGTGTAGTAGACATCATGTATCCACGAGATCCCATCTTGGGGCCTGTTCCGGAGCTCCGCCGGAGGGGGCATCCATCACGGAGGGCTTCTACATCAACACCATAGCCTCTCCGATGAAGTGTGAGTAGTTTACCTCAGACCTTCGGGTCCATAGTTATTAGCTAGATGGCTTCTTCTCTCTTTTTGTATCTCAATACAATGTTCTCCCCCTCTCTTGTGGAGATCTATTCAATGTAATCTTCTTTTTGCGGTGTGTTTGTTGAGATCGATGAATTGTGGGTTTATGATCAAGTTTATCTATGAACATTATTTGAATCTTCTCTGAATTCTTTTATGTATGATTGGTTATCTTTGCAAGTCTCTTCGAATTATCAGTTTGGTTTGGCCTACTAGATTGATCTTTCTTGCAATGGGAGAAGTGCTTAGCTTTCGGTTCAATCTTGCGGTGTCCTTTCCCAGTGACAGTAGGGGCAGCAAGGCACGTATTGTATTGTTGCCATCGAGGATAACAAGATGGTTTTTTATCATATTGCATGAATTTATCCCTCTACATCATGTCATCTTGCTTAAGGCGTTACTCTGTTTTCATGAACTTAATACTCTAGATGCATGCTGTATAGCGGTCGATGAGTGGAGTAATAGTAGTAGATGCAGCCAGGAGTCGGTCTACTTGTCTCGGACGTGATGCCTATATACATGATCATACCTAGATATTCTCATAACTATGCTCAATTCTGTCAGTTGCTCAACAGTAATTCGTTCACCCACTGTAAAATACTTATGCTCTTGAGAGAAGCCACTAGTGAAACCTATGGCCCCCGGGTCTATCTTCATCATATTAATCTTCCAATACTTAGTTATTTCCTTTGCTTTTTTACTTTGCTTTTATTTTACTTTGCATCTTTATCATAAAAATACCAAAAATATGATCTTATCATATCTATCAGATCTCACTCTTGTAAGTGACTGTGAAGGGATTGACAACCCCTTATCGCGTTGGTTGTGAGGAGTTATTTGTTTTGTGCAGGTACGAGGGACGCGCGCAGCCTCCTACTGGATTGATACCTTGGTTCTCAAAAACTGAGGGAAATACTTACGCTACTTTGATGCATCATCCTTTCCTCTTCAAGGAAATCCAACGCAGTGCTCAAGAGGTAGCACATCGCAACCCCAAACTTTAAGAAACGACAACTTAGGTTTCTTGCCAAACCACAGTTCATATGGCGTCATCTCATCGGATTTAGATGGTGCCCTATTTAACGTGAATGCGGCTGTCTCTAATGCATAACCCCAAAATGATAGTGGTAAATCGGTAAGAGACATCATAGATTGCACCATATCTAATAAAGTACGGTAATGATGTTCGGACACACCATTATGCTGTGGTGTTCCAGGTGGCGTGAGTTGCGAAACTATTTCGCATTGTTTAAAAATGAAGACCAAACTCGTAACTCAAATATTATCCTTCATGATCAGATCGTAGAAACTTTATCTTCTTATTACTATGATTTTCCACTTGACTCTTAAATTCTTTGAACTTTTCAAATGTTTCAGACTTATGTTTCATCAAGTAGATATACTCATATCTTCTCAAAATCATTTGTGAAGGTGAGAAAATAACGATACCCGCCACGAGCCTTAATATTCATCAGACCACATACATTAGTATGTATGATTTCCAACAAATCTATTGCTCGCTCCATAGTTCCGGAGAACGGCGTTTTAGTCATCTTGCCCATGAGGCATGGTTTGCAAGTACCAAGTGATTCATAATCAAGTGATTTCAAAAGTCCATCTGAATGGAGTTTTTTCATGCGCTTTAGACCAATATGACTTAAACGACAGTGCCACAAATAAGTTGCACTATCATTATTAACTCTACATCTTTTGGCTTCAATATTATGAATATGTGTATCACTATGATCGAGATTCAATGAAACCATTCACCTTGGGTGTATGACCATTGAAGGTTTTATTCATGTAAACAGAACAATAATTATTCTCTGACTTTAAATGAATAACCATATTGCAATAAACATGATCAAATCATATTCATGCTTAACGCAAACACCAAATAACATTTATTTAGGTTCAACACTAATCCCGAAAGTATAGGGAGTGTGCGATGATGATCATATCAATCTTGGGACCACTTCCAACACACATCATCACTAGACCCTTAACTAGTCTCTATTCATTCTGCAACTCCCGCTTTGAGTTACTAATCTCAGCAACTGAACTAGTATCAAATACTGAGGTGTTTCTATAAACACTAGTAAAGTACACATCAATAACATGTATATCAAATATACCTGTAACATCCCAAATTTTCAATTTGGAATGTTATACATTAGATCATCATTGCATATCATGTTTTATTGCTTTTCTGTTCTGTAATCCTCAAAATCCTAAGCAACTCAAGGACCCTCAGAGAGAGTTGTGGATTTCCCGGTTTTCATATTTGATTCTTTTATCAAATTTTGAAACGACGATTTTGGTTTTAATTATTTTTCTCTCCGAAAATATTTCATATTAAAATACAAAAGAGGAGATAATATGACTTCTCCAAAATAAATGAAATATTGGAGGAAAAATATTAAAATCAAATATTTGTTCCATTTGGATTTTATTGCAATTTTGTTTGCATTAGAAAAATTGCACGTTTTCAAAATTGCATTTTAGGGCCAAGAAAATGTCCATCTCGTTCTAAATATTTTATTTAGACGGTGAAAATTTATTTTGGCATTTTTAGTTTTTTTTTTCTAGGATTTTATTTTGGTCGGCGATTTTTTTTAAAAGTTCCCGCGCCCGACAGGGCCTAAGGCCCAGCCGAGCCAGGCCGCCGCCGCCGCCGCCTTCCCCGCGCACGCCGCCGCCGCCGACTCGGACAAGGAGTCCGAGCCGGACTCCACCGCCGCCGCCTTGGCCCCTCCTCTATGCCGCCCCGTCCCTTTATATACGCGCCGCCCGAGCCCCCACCCCCACAGCCACCGCCGCCCCACGCCTAGCCCCGCCGCCCGCGCCGCGCCTAGCCGCCGCCGCAGCAGCCGAGCACCGTCGCCGCCCCCGCGAGCCGCCGCTCCGCCGCCGCACCTCGCCTCGCCGGACCTTTCGCCGGAGGTAGTCGCCGGACTCCGCCGCCGTTTTTTATAAAACCATTCGGTTTTTTTAGAAACCCTAGATCCGTTTTTTTCAGATTCGCTGGTTTTTCTCGGTTCATCGCCTGTTAGATACAGCTAACAAACGCTCGTTCGTTAGTCTGTTCGTCAGTTTTCTTTTATCGGATTTATTCCGCGATTTTCTCTGATCGCGATTTCTGATCCGATCTTAGTTTTTGTTTATCTTTTCGCTCGTTAGTCGGAATCAGGCGATTCAAGCGCCTAGAGTTTCATCTCGAAACCCTCTTTCCGTTTAACCAACTCAAACAAGTTTTCTCTACTATAAAATTTGACCTAGTTTCAGATTAGTAAACGAAGCTTCTTTCTTTCGTTGTTTGAGTTTCGTTGCTCCGTTTGATTTGATTCTTTTTGCGAACCAGAGTTCTTAATTTGAACTTTCTGGTCAACCTCTTTTATTTGAGTTTTTCTTGTGCATCGTTGCTTGTTACTTATGTATGCTATTGTTTGCTTGCTATAGAACACCCGGAGTGCGAAGCGTGCTACTACGAGTCCCTAGGTTTCGCAGATCGTCAGCAAGGCAAGTAAAACTTTGATCATACCCCTTTATCACCCAGTTTTTATGCATTAGTTCCAATCCTCAAACATTGCATTGATTAGGATGTCATTAACTTGTGGGTTGGGAAGTAGTTGATGAGGTAGAACCTATTGCCCTGTTACATTCAAACCCTTGGGAGTTACTCTACGTGTTGCTTATATTACTATGCTGTGCTATGCTCGTAGACGTGGTTTGGGTTTGAGTGAAATCCATGACAGATGTGAGATTGTTAAATTAATGGTTCAACTTAAGGTGGCAACTTAATCAAACAACTGGGTGGATTGAGGCACCTGGAGTACCCAGTGTTGCCTGTATTTTTTGGAAATCCCGGAGTACCCGTGTGATCTTCCTATGGACCGCCACCCAGGCTCAAAGGGAACTGAGATGATTCATGCTAGAAACTTCCGTGTGCAGCCACAAGCTATTATGGGCTCTAGCATAGTTGAGTAAGTTACGTGAAGCTCTTGAAGAGGCAGATCAGCAGGTAGTGGGATGTAGGTTTGGTATGGTCTGTCTGGAGTAGAGAGTTAATGTTTCTGAAAGACTGTGTCTTGGTCATCCGTTTCTCAAACACCCTGTAGTGCGAGAAATCCAACGGAGGAGATCGAGTCTTGTGGGGAAAAGTGCGCAAACCTCTGCAGAGTGTACAATCTAATCATTGTTAGCCATGTCCCCGGTTATGGACAATTCTTGAGTATCTAGTACTTGGGTTATCACATGTATCTCATCATGTTTAATTAATATTGTTGGGTTGTTAATCATTTTAATTGGGATTGAGTTGGAGGAACCTTCTCAATGATGTTTCAACTACCATGATAGTAAAATTTAAAATCTATTCCTTTGTTGTAGGAAAAAATTGGCTTTTCGCAAAAACTATAAACCATAGAGCTTTCCACCAGCCATATATGCATATAGTGATAGCATTATTTTGTTCTTGCTCTATTGTGTTATGTTGCCAGCATATTCCATGTGCTGACCCGTTTTCGGGCTGCAACGTATTATGTTGCAGACTTTTCAGACGAGGAGTAAGGTACATTAGGTCGTTGCCGTGCAGCTCAGTTATGTCGTTGGAGTAGATGGACTCACTTTATCTTCCAAGCCTTCCGTTGTTATCGTATTAGATGGCCTTAAGCCATATTATTGTAATAAGTTCTCTATTTAGACATTCGATGTAATAAGTGTGTGATTGCTACTCTGTTATAAATCCTTCGAGTACTGTGTGTGTCAGCATTACCGATCCAGGGATGACACTGAAGCACAGAGACTTGACCATTTGAGGTCGGGTCGCTACAAGATGGTATCAGAGCACACGCTGAGTGTAGGACACGACCACTAAGATAAACCCTAGGTCACACCTCTCTTCTCATTTCTGACTCCTCTCCATTTTCTACTCTTTAGGATGACGGAGATGAAGAACAAGTTTGCACAACCGGATGAAGACACACCTTTTGGACGTCACTTGAAGGAAGTCACTAGGTACTTGAACATTGGAATACCAAGCTTCACCGGGATGTACAACGCCACTTTACCTCAAGAGGAGCGCTGGATGATTCAAGTACAAGTTCCAGGAAGGACGTTCTCGCCAACTTCTAAACCCATAGAGTTTTCTTTCGAAGCACCCACCTGGAGTCTAGGCAAGAGCATGGCAGCCCACATTACCATTGGACGCATTGGAGAAGTTTACAACACGGAGCTTAAGGACACTATTTACCAAATATGTGGGCGCCGAGACGAGCAATGGGAAGTAATCAGCACCAGGAAGGATAGATCCATTGCAGCTTTCATCCAGGAGTTAAACCAGCACATCTGACGTCAGGAAAACCAGATGTGCGCGGACATGATGGACTTAAAGAAGGCGAAGACTAGGATCATTGAGCTGGAGGAAGAACTCAAGTTTACATGCGATGGATATGAGTAGGAAATCAAGACACTACTAGAGAAGAATGACGACCTAGTCAAGAAGATCGGAGCATTCATGGGAGGACCAGCACCGGGAGACGAAGATGAAGATCCCACTTGCCCGGACAACTACATCATCATCGACGACACCGATTCCGATCCTAGTGATGATGACTATGAAGACGAAGCTGGAGCAGACATCATGGAGTCTTCCACCGATCAAAATTTCTAGATGACTGCCATATATCACTAGTATTCCCCCATGTATTTAGTAGTAGTTGAACACTTGTGCGATAGTTCTAGATCGTTTGTATGCCCTTGCTTGATTGATTGAGTGAAATGATTGTGTTTGTCTCATGTGCATATGGGTAGTGTTTTCTCATTAGACCTCTTTTCTATTCTAAATCTCTTCCATCTAAACCCCTCAGATGCCTCCGAGACGTGACACCGGTTTTGCCTTCCCACCGGAGCTCACCCAGTTGATCCAACAGTAGAATACATTGATGCAATTGCTAGTTCAGAATCAGGGCAACAACAACAACAACCCGCCACCCGTGGACAACCTAGCCCGTTTTCTAAGGTTACAGCCGCCGGTGTTTTCCAGTAGCACCGAGCCCATAGTTGCGGACGATTGGCTACGCCGTATTGGAAGGGAGTTGACCACCGTAGGTTGCACAAATGCTGAGAGAGTGCACTTTGCCGCACATCAATTGGGTGGACCAGCAGCCTCATGGTGGGAGAATTACACAACCACTTTTCCTATAGCCAATGTCACTTGGGACCAGTTTCAGCAAGCTTTCCACACAGCCCATGTCTCCACTGGAGCTATGCAAATGAAGAAACGGGAGTTCCGCAACCTACGCCAGGGGAACCGTACTGTGGCTCAGTACGTGGATGAGTTTAGCAAGTTATCTCGCTACGCCCCTAATGATGTGGCCACAGATGCCGCGAAGTAGGAGAAGTTTATGGAAGGGCTGAATGATGAGATGAGTATGCAGTTGATGGTAGCAACCTTCAACAACTACAAGGAGTTGGTAGATAAGGCTCTTATGATTGAAGGGAAGCAACAGCAGATTGAGAGCCACAAGAGGAAGTATGGACAAGGGAAGTATAACTCAGGAGCTCAGCAGAAACCTCGCCTAACCCCGAACTCGGGAGGACTTGTTCATAACCATGGAGGTCAAAAGCACACTGGAGGAGGATCGCATAACCACAATGGTTCTAAGAATGGGAATGGGAATGGAACCAACAATAATCATAACCGCCCCAACCCAGTCACACCCGCCAAAAGGGACTTAAGTCATGTTACTTGTTTCAAGTGTGGGAAGACTGGACACTACGCCACGGAGTGCCCTGAAGGAAAGAATGGAAATGGAAATGGGAGCACTGGGAAGAAGCCAAATCCATTCAACAAAGGACAAGTGAACCACGTTAACGTGGAGGAGGTTGAAGAGCAGCCGGACGTGGTAATAGGTAAGTTTTTGGTTAAGTCATTTACCACTCTTGTTCTTTTCGATACTGGTGCATCGCATTCATACATATCAAGGGGATTCATGGATAAGTTTAAACTACCAACCCAAACCCTTAGGACCCCTATTTTAGTAAGTTCACCCGGAGCAGAGTATATGGCCAGCCGATGGTGTGACCAGATACCCTTAACCATTGGTACACATGTTTTTCCGTCTGACCTAATTATCTTGGAGTCACAAGGATTGGATGTGATATTGGGTATGGACTGGATGTCAAAATTTGGAGGAAGCATTGACTGTGCTAGTAAGTCGATTTATATCACCACCCTGGAAGGGAAAAGGATTAAGTATGTATCTAGGCATGTGCCTAGGAGGAGTCAAGTGAATTCCCTTACGGGAGTTGTTCAGGAGGAAGTGCCTGTAGTGAAGGATTACCCGGATGTTTTTCCAGAGGAGTTACCAGGCATGCCACCAGATAGAGACATTGAGTTTTTGATAGAGTTGTTGCCAGGTACAGGACCAATATCCAAGAGACCCTATCGGATGCGCGCAAATGATCTGGAAGAAATTAAGAAACAGATCAAGGAGTTATTGGAGAAAGGATACATCCGAAGAAGTTCATCACCTTGGGGACCCCCAGTACTTTTGGTTGAGAAGAAGGATAAATCCCCGAGGATGGTTGTTGATTATCGAGCATTAAATGAAGTGACGATTAAGAACAAGTACCCACTGCCGATGATCAACGATCTGTTTGATCAGTTGCAAGGAGCTAAAGTGTTTTCGAAGATCGATTTGCGATTGGGGTATCATCAGTTGAAGATACGAGAGAAGGACATACCGAAGACAGCGTTCACAACACGATATGGATTATACGAGTACACGGTCATGTCATTTGGACTGACTAACGCCCTTTCCTATTTCATGAGAATGATGAACAAGGTGTTCATGGAGTATTTGGACAAGTTTGTTGTGGTGTTTATTGATGATATTATGGTATACTCGAAGAACGAGGAGGAGCACACAGAGCATTTGCACTTAGTTCTCGAGAAACTCAGGGAACACCAGTTGTATGCTAAGTTTAGCAAATGCGAATTTTGGTTGAAGGAAGTCGGGTTCCTTGGACATGTTATATCGGGAGAAGGTATAGTAGTAGACCCCAGCAAAATTCAGTCAGTCACTGAATGGTTGGCACCCACTTCAGTTAGCGAGATCCGCAGTTTTCTTGGACTCGTAGGATACTACCGGAGATTCATCGAGAATTTTTCCAAAATTGCAAAGCCAATGACTGAACTATTGAAGAAGCATACTAAGTTTAAATGGACAGAAGATTGCGAGGCAAGTTTCCAGGAATTGAAGAAATGTTTGACTACAGCGCCAGTACTAACACTGCTAGATATACATAAGGAGTTCCAAGTGTACTGCAATGCCTCATGCTTAGGACTTGGATGTGTGCTTATGCAGGACGGGAGAGTTGTTTCGTATGCCTCACGACAACTAAAACCTCATGAGTTGAACTATGCCACACATGATTTGGAGTTACCAGCCGTAGTACATGCATTGAAGACCTGGAGACATTACCTTATTGGAAACCGTTGTGATGTGTACACGAACCATAAGAGTTTGAAGTACATTTTCACCCAGAAGGAACTGAACCTTAGACAGAGGAGATGGTTGGAACTTATAAAGGATTATGACATGAAGCTACACTATCATCCAGGAAAGGCCAATGTCGTAGCAGACGCTTTGAGCCGGGAGAGTTATGCTAACATCCTTGAAAGCAAGGGACTGCCGAAGGAATTAGCAGAGAATATCATGGAACTTCGATTGGAGATTGTTCCTAGAGGATCCGTTGCAACAACGGAGGTCCAATCGACATTGATGGACAAGATTCGGGAAGCTCAGAAGGAGGACAAGGAGATTGCCGAGATAAAGGAGAAGATGGGCAAAGGAAAGGCCAAAGGTTTTCGTGAGGATGAGTGAGGGAGTCCTGGATTAGGGGGTGTTCGGATAGCCAAACTATACCTTCAAGCCGGACTCCTGGACTATGAAGATACGAGATTGAAGACTCCGTCCCGTGTCCGGAAGGGACTTTCCTTGGCGTGGAAGGCAAGCTTGGCGATATGGATGTTCTGATCTCCTACCATTGTAACCGACTCTATGTAACCCTAACCCTATCCGGTGCCTATATAAACCGAAGGGTTTTAGTCCGTAGGACAACATACACATCAACAATCATACCATAGGCTAGCTTCTAGGGTTTAGCCTCTCTGATCTCGTGGTAGATCAACTCTTGTAATACCCATACCATCAATATTAATCAAGCAGGACGTAGGGTTTTACCTCCATCTAGAGGGCCCAAACTTGGGTAAAACTTCGTGTCCCCTGCCTCCTGTTACCATCCGGCCTAGACGCATAGTTCGGGACCCCCTACCCGAGATCCGCCGGTTTTGACACCGACATTGGTGCTTTCATTGAGAGCTCCTCTGTGTCGTCGCCATCAGGAAGGATGCCTCGCCCTGTCTTTAAAGACGACACCGTTGCTAAGGGAGTTTTGGCTGTCGGCCAAACCCTCCGGCTAGGTGGTTTTCTTATGACCACCTGTTCGGCTTCTACACTGACGATGACCTCTCGAGCCATCGAAAACAATCTTCATGTCAACTTGGAACTTGCCGAGCAGTTAGATCCAATAGAGCTTTCCTCCATAAACAAGCTCTTGGACCGCTTCTCCGCCCTGGGAGTCACTACAGATTACGACCAGATCGGGCCTAAAACCGATCTGAGAAAGATTAACTCTCCCCAGGCACCCACCACGTCGCCGTGGTAGAGGGACAGTGCGGCGACCCTTCATCTATCCTAAGGACTCGCTACGTCCGGATTCCCGATCCCTCCAAGACGGATGTCCGCGGAGGGGAGGATATCACACAAGACCTGAACCTAGAATCAGGCGACGGACTGGATTCATTGGACGACATCCAGGAATCCAAATTTTCAAGTTCGGAAATTCCTCGGCCTCTGAGCCTCAGAAGGGGTAAGGCTTTGGACTTAATTCCACCCACCCACCCGAACATTAGCGATCTATCCCAAATCAGGCAAGAGCCCAACGAAATAATACATCATTACTGGGCCAGATTCCTCCTGGTTATGCACAGGATAAAGGGCTGCCGCGAGGAAGATGCAATTCTATCCTTCTGCAATAATTGCACGGACAAGGGAATACTCAACGCCATAGGTCGCCGTGATATTACACGCTTCGCCGACTTAGCATCCATAGTACGAAAGTACTGTGCGATGGAAAGCGCCCGGAAAACCGAAACAAAATTTTGGGACAATCCGGCCCTTAATGCAAGCCCAGTCTGAAACAAGAGGGTGCATCATCGCCAGACACCCGGGTCAAACACCAAAAAGAAAAAACCCTCTCCAGGGCATGGAACCGTACTGGAAGGATGGCTTAATGGACCCTGTAAAATTCATAGCATAGAGGACGCTATACCAACTCACAGCCTTAGAGCATGTTGGATACTCCGGCAGGTGGCCAAGATCGGCGAGAACCTCCTAATCACGGAGACCACAGAAAGCCACCCCAAAGACTCCAATACGGTACTAATAGTCTTCGAGACCTTCGCATCAAATAATATGCGAAAAAGGACACTCCGCAGCCTTGCCGAAATCTACCAAGTAGCAACAGTAAACCCGTGGAGTGACATGGCCATTACCTTCAATGCCAATGATGAACCTAAATTCCGAACAGCCCGAGCACCAGCCACATTGGTCCTCAGTCCAATAGTGGACGGCTTTCGTCTCACCAAGGTACTCATGGACGGCGGCAGCGGATTGAACCTCATCTATGAGGAAACCCTCCAAAAAATGGATATACACTGGAACCGCATCATGCGAAGCAGCACAACCTTTAGAGGAATAATCCCCAGTCGGGAAGCGCGCTGTACAGGAAAAATCACACTGGATGTGGTGTTCGGCGCACCGGACAATTACAGGTCCGAAGAAGTCACGTTCCACATGGCCCCGTTCAGCAGTGGTTATCACGCTTTGCTAGGGCGGGAAGCATTCACAATCTTCCAAGCAATACCCCATTACGGGTACATGAAGCTCAAGATGCCCGGGCCTAACGGGATCATCACTCTCGCTAGTGATCCGGATGTAGCACTCCGCGCCGAAAACAAGACAACCGCACTGGCCCCCGAGGCACTATCTGAAGCCCTAGCAGCCGTGGAACTGACTGGGCTGCGCTCTACCGTGAATAGGGACGACGTGGTACTCGACAAAAGATCCAAGTCCACCTCCTTTAAACCAGCGGACGAAATAGTAAAATTCCAAGTCCATCCAACGGACCCCAACAAAACAGCTTCCATCGGGGCACAATTAAACCCTGATGTCGACGCCGCATTGCGAGAGTTCCTACGGGAGAATTGGGACATTTTCGCCTGGCATCCTTCGGACATGCCAGGAATCCCACGCAGGGTGGCCGAGCACAGCTTAAATATCCAAACAGGATTCAAACCTGTCAAACAGGCTCTTTGGTGTTTTTTCGAACCTAAGAGACAGGCTATGGGAGAGGAGCTAGCAAAGCTATTGGAAGCCGGATTCATCAGAGATATAAAACATCCGGACTGGCTAGCAAACCTGGTGATGTTACCAAAGAAGGACAAATCCTGGCGCCTGTGTGTCGATTTTAAAGACCTCAACAAGGCTTGCCCAAAGGATCCCTTCCCTCTCCCCCGCATCGATCAAATTATCGATGCCACCGCAGGACACGATTCGTTGTGTTTCCTCGACGCATATTCTGGCTACCATCAAATCAAGATGGAATAATCAGACCAAGCCGCAACGGCATTTATCACACCATACGGGCCATTCTGCTTCAACACAATGCCCTTCAGGCTCAAAAACGTCGGCGCGACATATCAGCGCATGATTCAGACATGTCTGGCAAGCCAGATCGGTAAAACAGTGGAGGCATACGTAGATGATGTGGTCGTCAAAACAAGACATGTTGAATCTCTAGTAGACGACTTGAGGCTCACATTTGATAATCTCCGAACATACGACATCAAGCTCAACCCGGAAAAATGCATTTTCGGCGTTCCAGCCGGAAAGCTCTTGGGCTTCATTGTATCCAGCAGAGGAATTGAGGCCAATCCAGCCAAGATCCGAGCTCTGTCTCAATTGGATATCCCAAAGGACCTCAAACAAATACAAAAGTTAACCGGATGTGTGGCGGCTTTAAGACGCTTTATCTCCCGCCTGGGAGAAAAGGCCCTCCCCCTTTACCGCCTCCTTCGGCGCACCGAACACTTCAAATGGACGGACGCAGCCACGGCCGGACTCGACGAAATAAAAGCCATACTGGCAACAAACCCAGTCCTGGCCGTGCCAAACATCGGCGAATCAATGCTATTGTACATCGCAGCAACACATCAGGTTGTAAGCGCAGTGCTCGTCGTCGAACGAGAAGCGGACAGACATAAATTCCCCCTTCAAAGGCCTGTCTATTATGTTTCCACTGTCCTCACTCCCTGCAAATCATGGTACCCGCATTATTAAAAGATTGCGTACACGGTATTCATGGCATCCCGGAAGCTACGACACTACTTCCAAGAGTGTTCAATAACAGTAGCCTTGGAAGTACCACTTAATGACATTATTAACAACCGTGACGCAACGGGCCGGATTGCGAAATGGGCCATCGAGCTCCTCCCGTTCGACATAACTTATAAGCCACAACGAGCCATCAAGTCACAAGTTTTGGCCGATTTCGTCGCAGAATGGACAGAGGCCGAACTCCCTAAAGAGTACGGCACATATTCAAATTGGATCATGCATTTCGACGACTCCAAGATGTTGGCCGGACTGGGGGCTGGTGTCGTTTTGACGTCCCCCACAGGAGACATAGTTCAACACGTACTACAGAATATGTACACAGACTCCAACAATGCAGCTGAATATGAGGCCCTTTTACATGGTCTCCGGATGGCAGTATCCATGGGCATTCAACGCCTAGAGGTGCGCGGGGACTCAAACCTCGCAATATCCCAAATAAATGGAGACTTCGACACCAAAGATCCAAAGATGGCAGCTTACCGTAACGCCGTCCTAAAAATGTCAGCTCAGTTCGAAGGGCTTGAATTTCACCACATAGCCCGGGAAAATAATCAGGCGGCAGATGTCCTGGCACGCATCGGCGCAAAACGTGATGTAGTCCCCCCCCCAACATCTTCTTGGAAAGGCTTTTCAAGCCATCCGTAGTATGGGAAGGGGAGCCGCACAACAATAGTCCGGACCCAACCGCACTGCCCGACATCGAACATTCTGACACAATCGGCGGCTCTGCCAATGAAATAACACCCTCAGCCCACGTAATAATGGTCATCATAGCCCCATGGACAGAACCATTCCTTGCCTACCTTACTAGGCAGGAACTCCCCGAGGACCAAAATAAGGCACGCTGCATAGTGCGGCGATCCAAAGCCTACAAAGTCCATGAAGGAGAGCTTTATAAGAAAAGCACTACCGGAGTCCTTCAAAGGTGCATCTCCAAAGAGGAAGGGCGGGACCTCCTGGCTAAAATTCATGCTGGACTCGGTGGTCATCACGCTGCAGCTCTGTCCCTTGTAAGCAAGGCCTTCCGTACAGGCTTTTATTGGCCGACGGCTCGGGCAGATGCCCATGACTTAGTCCAAAAATGCACCGGTTGCCAGCTCTTTGCAAACCAAAGCCATATGCCACCTACTGCCCTCCAAACCATCCCCATCACTTGGCCTTTCGCAGTCTGGGGGCTTGACATGGTTGGACCGCTTAAAGGCGGAACCCACAAGCACAAATACTTACTGGTCATGGTGGATAAGTTCACCAAATGGATAGAAGCCAAGCCTGTTAAGACGGCCGAATCCAGACCTGTGATCGACTTTATATCCGGGGTTGTACACCGTTACGGCGTCCCCCACAGCATCATCACTGATAACGGCACGAACTTCACGGCCGACGAGGTAAAACTCTGGTGCAAAAACATGGGCATCAAGCTCGATTATGCTTCCGTCTATCACCCACAAACCAACGGCCAGGTCGAACGTGCAAATGGTCTTATCATGAGCGGCATCAAACCCAGGTTAGTGCGGTCCCTCAAGGAATCTAACACGCACTGGGTAGAGGAGCTCGACTCCGTACTCTGGGGGCTGCGGACAACGCCGAATTGCACCACCGGATACACACCATTCTTCATGGTGTACGACGCTGAGGTAGTTTTGCCTTGCGACATAATTCATGACTCACCTCGAGTGCGCATGTACGAAGAAAGAGAAGCCGAGCTCGATCGGCAGGACAGTTTGGACGCGTTAGAGGAGGAGCGTGACGTGGCAAAGGCCTGTTCCGCATTTTATCAACAACATGCTCGAAGATATCAAAGCAGAGAAGTACGAGCCAAAAATTACAACGTTGGCGAACTAGTTCTACGCCTGCCGGACAAGAAAAAGGACAAACTCAAGCCCAAGTGGGAAGGTCCCTTCATCATCGACCAAGTCCTGACTGGTGGTGTGTACCGCCTGCGAAGTGCATTGGATAACCGACTCGAGCCGAACCCATGGAACGCCGCCCGCCTCCGAAGATTCTATGCCTAGCGCCGGATCTCGTGTTCGTCTCCTTACTCTATCCATTTTTTATATATACCTTCTGCCGTACATTTCTCTCCTCCTCTATCTCTTCCCCTCTTATAGCCTTTAGAGGCTCACAAAGTGACGCGCTATCCGCGCTCAGCAAACCTGGGGGCTTCTTTCGATAGAAGCTTACTTCTACAGGCTTCACGCCCAACACATGTGTCAAACTTCCGCATGTACCTTTTATTCACCACTATATGCATCGATATGACTTAAGTTTTGGCCAAGCTGGGTTGCCTAGCTCCTGTGCTTACCCCTACTTTCCCGATTGTTCGGCTAGGCGGTAAAGGGAGCACCTATGCGATTGTTACTGCCGGGTCAGCCGGACGTGTACCTTAGACTGGGTGAAGCCTAAAGCTAGTGTTCTTAAGGGAATATTCGGTCGATGAACTAAAGACGATCCTTTTATTTTTTTCACGTGCCCCCAGATGTTTTTTCTGTGTTTCTCTTCGCAGCATGGACATGCACTTTAGGGCATGCCTCCCAGTGAAAGGAACCCCTAACGGAACTATTCTCCCTGGAAGATGTTTCTTACTAACCATGTAATATAACATAACTAGTCGGGCACTTGTCTATTCACGCCACAATGACCCCCATGCCTGGTCTCCACGCATTCCCCGGTTCCTATATAACTGCATGGGAATTCGGACACACTCCGGACCGTCAGGTCCCGAGGCTGAAGCGAAAAGGTCGGCCATGACAAATGATCTACAATCCGCTAGAAGGCATTATAAATGTCAATTAAAATTACATAGTCATTTTGACCGACTGTAGTCCTCCTCAATACCATCTAACAGGCTGTCTAATTTATAGTCCTGCTGGGAATACTTTGCAGCCAACTCCACTTGGCCGTATACTAAGCTCACAGGGATCTCCTTCCCATCGGGCCCTACAGGACCAACCTCGGCCATATGGTTGGGATCGGCCTGTGAATATCGCGTCTTCACCATAGCCCAAGCCTCCCTAGCGCCTTGACGGCAGGCTGATATCTTCCACAACTGGAATCGCCGCCGTGCTCCCCTCAGCTTCTCCGCAAGCTCTCCAAGACCTTCGGGTGTGGATACAGATGGCCACAGGACTTGGGCGACGCCTCGCATCGCCTGCCGAGCTCGATCGAGCAATTACAAGAGCTCGGGAAGAAGGTCACCCATAGAACCGGGCATCTCCTCTGCAGGACGACCTGTTAACATACCTACGGATATTGCTCTGTTAATCAACGGCACCGCCGAACTTTCTTTTAAAAGGTTTGCTCAAGCACTTACTAAATATGCCACGCCGAAGCCGCTGATTCTCCTTCACGGAGTCTGACAGCCGGGCACGAACATCTTTTAGCTCAACGCCCAGCCGGGTGTTGGTATCTTGGAGAACGTTCTTCTCCCCCATCACCTTTAATAGCACCCTCTCACCAGCCTTTAGTTGGCGTTCGAGGTGTTGCCTTTCCGGATTCAATCCGGCGCCATCTGCGATTTTATTTGTCAGATTCGCACACAAGCCGTGCTTCACCACATACTTATCTTTCGAAATGAATATTACCAGAGGGGGTCTCCTTAGGCTCCCCTGCCGCGGCTAGTGCGGCCCCCAGTTGGGCTTTGCACTCTTCTAGCTCCTGGGTCAGTAGGGAATTCTTTTCTGTAAGAACCTGCATTTCAAATGATCCTTAAACCAGTTATTCTAACTATTTTCAGTCTCAGGGGCTACTGCTACATATATATTTATCAAAATTTTCTTACCCGTATGTCTTTTACATATTGCTCTATGGCTCTGGCTAGACCATTTTGAGCGGCACGGAGGTGTGCATCTCCCGAATTGAAGGCATCTAATGCCTCTTGGGAGAAGCAAGCGTCGCGAAGAATTGTCTGGCGACGCCTGTGGTTCATGGCACTTTCCACCTCTGAGTTGGTGGCAGATAACCCGTCCGCATCTTCTATCGGAGGAACGTCCGGCACACGCCTTGCGTTCGCTTCCGCCCCCGGACCAGGCCTTGGAGCCTGGCTGGTGGAGGCACGATTAGCAGCCTCTCTGGATATAGCCCGGCGAGGTCTCTTCGTCCTGAAAAGGGCACGAGTGTCAAGTGTGCCTCAAAGGTATAACGACTGGGATAAAGGGGCGCACCATACCTTCGCGTTGACTCCTCGGTTCGAACTGCACCTCTTTTCTGCCCATGGCGCCCTGCGGCCCCTAATTGGTTTGTCGCCGCAGGTTCGGCCTTCTGCCTCAGAAACCTCCCCTGCAAAGTTCGGTTGCAATCAGGAAATTAAACACGCGTGGACGGATCCCTGTCCGGGGTACAAGGACTTCGGTCTTAGGTACCTGGGGTGTTCGGATTAACCCTGGGTAATCGGTCGTAATGGCCACCAAGGAGCTGTCCTCGCTCAATTGATGGAACACTCCATCAATCAACTCCACAGATATGTCCGGATCCTCCCGAGAGGCTGGGTCGAGAGACCGTCCTGAGTCCTCAGGTTGTGGAGGCGGGCTGCTTATGTCCTTTACGGCCCGGCGCAGTTCCTGCGTTGAAGTCATCAGACTAAGTATTTAACAATGGGAACACTAAACGGATGAGCAAGTAAAAGTGACCACTTACCCAGCTTGGGGGATTGTGCATAGAGAATCCACCCTGTGGGTTGACGCAGAGAAATTCCTCCTCTTCCCCCTTGTACAAAGTGGACAAGATCTTTAATAGAGCGGCAACTGAATCTGGCCCTTTATGGCCGTAGCGGGTGGCATCGTCCTCCCCGTTGAAATCCCACATGGGGTGGCTTCTGTACTGAAGCGGCTGCACCCCCCGCATGACGCATTCGGCCATAACTCCGATCATGGTTAGTCCGGAATGGGCTAACAATCTTATTTGGCCCATAAGATAAACGATGTCCCTGTCGCTTTCCCTTTGAGGGCTCCGTGGATGCCAGCTTAGGCGCTTTTTTAAAGGAGCACTATCGAACTCTGGGAGGCCGATCCAGACAGGATCCGGCAGCGGGACGTCTTCTATATAGAACCATTCCGAGGGCCAGTCTTCGAACGCCTTCTTTGGGGTTCCGGACAGATATCTGGTCCCGGCGATGCGCCATACTTCGGCTCCGCCCACTTGATACATTGACCCTTTCTTGGAATGGGGCACGAGGCAAAATAGCTCGTTCCACAGTCCGAAATGAGCTTCGATACCCAGAAACAGCTCACAGAGGGCTACAAAGCCCGCGATATGCAATACCGAGGCAGGCATGAGATGATGTAACTGGAGGCCGTAGAACTCCAGCAACCCCCAGATAAACGGGTGGATGGGAAATCCGAGCCCCCTTATTAAGTAAGGAACAAGGCACACCCGCTCTCCTTTAGATGGATTAGGGGCATTCTCTGCTTGCTCTCCGCCGTTGTAGACGGCGAGACCGGCTCGGACCGGGACCATATAGGCCGGGGGGAGAAATCCTTTGGTTTGAAGCGTCACTAGCTCGCTGTGCGGAGTAGAACATCTCTCCCAATATCCAGGCTTAGGGCTAGAAGGACGAGAGGAGGAGTTGCGGCGGCTGGCCATGGTGGAATGGACTTTTGTCGGATGCGCTCTGATGAACACTCGTGGAGGGGAGAAGGTGTGGATTGGATCTAAATCCTCGTCCCCTTAAAAATGGCAACTCATTCATGCAGCTAGGGGTGTGAATGTAAAAACACTCAGACTTTTCATATTCGTTTGACACGTGGAAAATGGCCATTATTGGGCGTAGAAGCCAAGGAGCGCAACATCTACACGAAACCGGACTTTATTCGAACAGGTACACAGAATTTGGAGGAGAACCCGCCTTGCAATGCCGAAGACAATGTGCGCACCGGACTCATCATCATTGAAGCCTGGTTCGGGGACTACTGAGGGAGTCCTGGATTAGGGGGTGTTCGGATAGCCGAACTATACCTTCAAGCCAGACTCCTGGACTATGAAGATACGAGATTGAAGACTCCATCCCGTGTCCGGAAGGGACTTTCCTTGACGTGGAAGGCAAGCTTGGCGATACGGATGTTCTGATCTCCTACCATTTTAATCGACTCTATGTAACCCTAACCCTATCCGGTGTCTATATAAACTGGAGGGTTTTAGTCCGTAGGACAACATACACATCAACAATCATACCATAGGCTAGCTTCTAGGGTTTAGCCTCTCTAATCTCGTGGTAGATCAACTCTTGTAATACCCATACCATCAATATTAATCAAGCAGGACAGAGGGTTTTACCTCCATCGAGAGGGCCCGAACCTGGGTAAAACTTCATGTCCCCTGCCTCCTATTACCATCCGGCCTAGACGCACAGTTCGGGACCCCCTACCCGAGATCCGCCGGTTTTGACACCGACAATGAGCATGATACCTTATGGTTTGAGGACCGAATCTATGTGCCCAATAACCAGAAGATCAGGAAGTTAATACTTCAAGAGGCCCATGACTCACCATACTCGATACACCCCGGAAACACGAAGATGTATTTGGATTTGAAGGAATGTTTCTGGTGGACCGGTATGAAGAAGGATATTGTCGAGTATGTAGCCGTATGTGATGTATGTCAACGCGTGAAGGCAGAGCATCAGAAGCCAGCAGGACTGTTACAGCCTATGCCGATACCCGAATGGAAGTGGGATAAACTGGGCATGGACTTTATCACCGGATTGCCCAGGACCAAAGCAGGATATGATTCCATATGGGTAGTAGTTGATCGCTTGACCAAAGTAGCTCACTTCATCCCAGTGAAAACCACCTATACGAGTGCAAAGTTGGCCAAGATATATATGTCCAGGATCGTATGTCTGCATGGAGTTCCGAGGACCATCGTATCAGATCGAGGAACACAGTTTACCTCAAAGTTTTGGCACCAGTTGCACCAGACCCTGGGAACGAGATTGGAGTTTAGTACATCATTTCACCCGCAGACGGATGGACAAACAGAGAGAGTCAACCAAATTTTGGAGGACATGTTGAGAGTCTGTGCGCTAGATTATGGATCTAGTTGGGATGACAATTTGCCATGCGCAGAGTTTTCCTACAACAATAGCTATCAAGCCAGTTTGAAGATGGCACCATTTGAAGCCCTGTATGGACGAAGATGCAGAACACCGTTAATGTGGGACGAGGTAGGAGACCGACAGTTGTTTGGACCAGACTTGATTAAGGAGTCTGAGGAGAAGGTTAAATTGATTCGTGACAGACTGAAGATTGCTCAGTCCAGGCAGAAGAGTTATGCTGACTCAAAACGCAAGGAGGTAACCTATGAAATTGGAGAACGAGCATATCTGCGAGTATCACCCTTGAGAGGAGTGAAACATTTTGGAGTTAAGGGAAAGTTAGCCCCGAGATTTGTAGGACCGTATCGCATTTTGGAACGGATGGGAGAAGTTGCCTACAAGTTGGAGTTACCCGAGGGATTGTCAGGAGTTCATGACGTGTTTCACGTTTCACAGCTGAAGAAGTGTCATGCTGAGATGGCAGATATACCGCTAAGAGATACAGTACCCCTGGAGACGATTCAGTTGGACAGTGATTTGACTTATGAGGAGAAACCAGTTAAGATTCTTGAGTTTGCCAGCAGAATCACCCGAAGTAAGGTTATCAAGTTTTGTAAAGTTCAGTGGAGCCACCATACCGAGGACGAAGCCACCTGGGAACGAGAGGATGATCTCCGCAAAGACCACCTGCACCTATTTTCTAGCCAGCCCGAATCTCGAGGGCGAGATTCATCTTAAGGGGGGTAGGTTTGTAACATCCCAAATTTTCAATTTGGAATGTTATACATTAGATCATTATTGCATATCATGTTTTATTGCTTTTCCGTTCCGTAATCCTCAAAATCCTAAGCAACTCAAGGACCCTCGGAGAGAGTTGCGGATTTCCTGGTTTTCATATTTGATTCTTTTATCAAATTTTGAAGTGAGGATTTTGGTTTTAATTAGTTTTCTCTCCGAAAATATTTCATATTAAAATACAAGAGAGGAGATAATATGACTTCTCCAAAATAAATGAAATATTGGAGGAAAAATATAAAATCAAATATTTGTTCCATTTGGATTTTATTGCAATTTTGTTTGCATTAGACAAATTGCACATTTTCAAAATTGCATTTTAGGGCCAAGAAAATGTTCATCTCGTGCTAAATATTTTATTTAGACGGTGAAAATTTATTTTGGCATTTTTAGTTTTTATTTATTTATTTTTTTCTAGGATTTTATTTCGGTCGGCAAATTTTTTTTTTTTAAAAGTTCCCGCGCCCGACTGGGCCTAAGGCCCAGCCGAGCCAGGCCGCCGCCGCCGCCGACTCGGACAAGGAGTCCGAGCCGGACTCCACTGCCGCCGCCTTGGCCCCTCCTCCAAGCCGCCCCGCCCCGCCTCTTTATATACGCGCCACCTAAGCCCCCACCCCCACAGCCACCGCCGCCCCGCG